>NC_082668.1:44617196-44920227 GCF_025265405.1 Mesoplodon densirostris
GAAGACAATATGTAGAAAAGATCACTTTATGCTAGAATGTCTGAATTATAGACCCAGTAAATATTTAAGATATTTTACACTCTTTAAAAAGTAAAATGTCCCCATAATTAAGGCAAAGTGATTTCCTTACCTAAATAATGTCCTTATTTCTCCACTTTTTTCCTAGGATATCAATAATAATATTTTGCAATAAATATTTATTAGTAATTTATTATAAGTAAATATAAAGAATAGAAATAAATATTACTCTTAAAATTCAAAGAACCTAGAGATCTGAAATAATCCAATCTACCATACAGTAACACTCTACAATATCTGAGAAATAGTAACACATCTGAGAAATTTTCACACCACCACAAACTCATCACTTCACTATATAACTCATTCCCCTATTGAACAGTTCTAGTTGCTTAAAAATGTGCAGCGGAAATCTGCCTCCCTAAAGCATCCTCTAAATCCTGATGATACCTCTAGTTTAGGATCTTTCCAACTTACTCTAAAATCCTTACACAGAATCAGACTCCTCATGGGGAATCAGAGGCCTAAAGGATTTGTATATATATTCTAAAGAAAGGCCTGATTAAAGCAAGATAGGGCTGTCTCCAGAGAAATATCATCTGACCAGCCCCCAGATGTCCTCCCAGACTGTAATACACCATGGGTAGGATCTGATCCTTTAGCCTATAGGTGCAGAAATTTGATTTTACAAACCCCAAGAATTCAGTGGGCTGAAGAAAGCTGACTTGTGCCCCCAAAATGCATGGAAACTCAGAACCAATCAATTCACTCAAATGAAATATGTAACTGTCAAGTGGATAAGATATCTAGGTGGTACTGTCGAAGCCAGCTACACAGAAGTCCAACTATTTTAAGACTAAAGAGCAGAGCATCAAAACAAGAGAAATGGGGCCTCCCTGGTGGCGCAGTGGTTAGGAGTCCGCCTGCCGATGCAGGGGATACGGGTTCGTGCCCCGGTCTGGGAGGATCCCATATGCCGCGGAGCGGCTGGGCCCGTGAGCCATGGCCGCTGGGCCTGCGCATCCGGAGCCTGTGCTCCGCAACAAGAGAGGCCACAACAGTGAGAGGCCCACATACCGCAAAAAGAAAAAAAAAAAAAAAAAAAAAAAAAAAAAAAAAAACAAAAAAAAAACAAGAGAAATGGGTTAACTGAGTATTTAATAGCATCAGACGCTAATAATCTAGTGCATCCATCTTTGCAATCTTTGCAACTGGGCACTCTGGGTTTGCTAGTTCAAGTTGGCTTCTCAGGGCACAGCATCCCAGAGGGCACTTGAATAGATGACACAGCATGACATTCAGATGCTTCTTTTGCCAAACTCTAACCTTTATCCAAAGGGAAACATCCTTTCGTCAGATATAAGGATAATTTTAGTCAAATTTTACAGTCATATTTCTGCTTCAGTCGATAATGTGTTGCTTTGATAGATTAACTCTCTGAACGACATCTTGTTTCCAACTTTTTGGGAAGAAAGCAGGGGTAATAATAAATACACGTGTACACACATACCACACTCTGGGCTATACTGATTTAAATATCTGAACTGTTATGCCTGGCTCTGCCCACTTTCTATTCTACTTATCTTACTTGACTTGTGATTAAAGCAAGTTCTTGCTATTCGCCATTTCCTCTGTCTCTTCAGCTTGCTGTGTCTTTCCCTGAAAGCACCAGGATAGAAACAATACATGTAGCTGTGCTTTAGAGCAGCCCACTTCTATAGCCCTTGACTGGAATGTCGACTAGCAATGGGCATGCAGCCTTATTAGCTCTGCTGCAAGTAACTCAGATGATACCAGAAGTTGTTTCTTAAAAAAGTCAGGATCTCATTCAGAATAAACAATTTGTAAACATTTAAACAGGAAACTGGACAAGGATTTTAAACAAAGACACGAAGAGTTTCTACCACGATCACTCTCTGTCTTAGAAGAGCACAACCCTTACATTAAATCTCTTTTTAAACGGAGAACAGAGAAGTTGATGTCTAAATCGTCAACCACCAGAGAAAACGTACAGACTTCCAAAGTATCATTTTTCTATGATTTTAAATCATTAAATGCTTTGTTATTGCTTAAATACCTATGCATAAACACCAGGATCACAAATACCCATTATGGTCCATACACATATTTGGTTTGTATATTTCTGTGTTTCTACTCTTCTTAATATACTCAGATGTCATTTCTAAAACATGTCTATTGCATTACTAGAAGTGGTTATATATTCAGGTTTTCAATCAACTGGTTTACTTGTTTGGATTGACTATAAAGTTGTTGACATATATTGACAATTCCTCATTTTCTTGCCCAGGGTTGATTTCTTCTACTCATTTATTTTCAATCTCTCTAACTTTCTTATTTGGCAGTATCCTACGAGCAGCATAACAGAGCACTCCAAGCTCATAAGGAATGGTGTAAACTAATTAGCAGATTTCATGATGGAAACTATTCCCCTCCCACACGATCATCCTGTCTGGATAATGAACTTTGTGAAAATATCCAGCTCTTACTACACTAAGGCACACAGTCTCACTCAAACAAGCTCCTATTTTGCCCTTGGACTTCAGTTCCTAATTGTGGACACGGTACAGATTCAGAAACAAAAACAGTATGGGGTGAGGGACAGAGTTAAAAAGAAAATAGCCTTAAAAAAATGGATTTTGAGTTAAGAAAATTCTTGATCTTCTTTTGCAACTGACAGAAGAATAGCCCTAATAAGATGTGTTTGAAAAATACTATGACTGAAATCACAGTGTATAAGTGAAATGTAGGGAAGTTACAGAAAAGTCCCCTACATGCAGGTGTGCAGAGGCACTGAAGGGTTACGAACGAACACTAAATAGAAGTGTTGGATCATTTGTTATGGGGAGAAGATCCAGAAATGAGTGAAAATCAGTGCTGGTTCATTACATCAGCAGTGAGGCTGGCAAACCCCACTGCTAAAGTCATCTTTCAACAGCAGGTGTGTGGTTTGTCCACTCTGGCTTGTAGCCCCCCAGCCAAGGCACAGAATGAGCCCAGTCTTCATGGATTCATGAATGACCACAAGCCCTCTCGAGATGTATCTAAATACTGTGGTCGTTCTGCTTCTATTTTGGTCACATACTCCCATATTGGAAATTTTACCCCGCACTATCCATTTCAGTTTTGGTGTGTTTGCTTACTGCAAGAAGTATTTCTTACCAAAAACACCGTAGTAGCTTGGAAGAATGGAAGAAACCAAAAAAGAAAGTTCTATACATTCTCAGTCTTTTCTATGGAAGTGGTTCTTTCAGTTTAATAGTAATTATCAAAGTAGAAATATTATAAGGCAAACAAAAGATCACCTAAATAGGTAAAAAGACATAGATATAAAACAAATGAATGATTTAAATGCCATCGCCAGTCTCTTCAGCATCCTTTTGATAAATCCTTTATTAATTTGTGTATGTAATTTGAAATATTACCCACCATACCGATGTGCATAAATATCCCTACACAAGAAAGCACTTAACATATTTAACAATTTACTTCAAACTTTAATGTTATTCAGATGACAACCTAGATCCTAAAATGTATAGATATTTTATAGCTCTGCTTAAACATAAATAATACATTTGTCTAATTCACTAATACCAAAGGTACATTTTTTCTCATGATGAATATAATCATCATTCATGACTGCTAGTAAAAATTATAAGGATGCACTATAATAAAAGAAACTATATCCCAATGTGGAAATGATAGGATATAATCTGTTTCATAAAAATAGTAATTTATTCTCAATCTTCCATCACTGGGAGAACGCATTACCGCTGACCGATTACTGTGGTCTTGAAAAGTATCTTTAGATTGAAGTCAAGAGAGTTATATTTCTCATGAGTTTAGGGAAGAATTTTAAAGTATATCAGGTCTCAGATTATAGAAGCAACTCAAAAAAGGCAAAACTTTATGTTATAAAATGAACATATAAAGAATCCAAAGACTGCTTAGAGATGGCATTACAAAGGAGAAGCAACAGAGGTCAGAAAAAAATTTAATATCTTTATAGAAACATGAGAAAACAAAACTTGTTAATGAAAGAAGAAAGGGTTCATTTTAGAACACAAGTTTTTTTTCTTTACCATAAGTTTAAATTTCACATGACATGGTTAACATAGGCCAAATATTATGAATTAGAATACACTCATAGCATTCAGTATGTACTGTGTTAGTATCTACATAAGTGATTCTGAAATAACATTTGCTCTTTCAATAGCATTATTTAGGCAATAAAAAAATGTATGGGTGCTAGGAAAATTCATGTTCACAGTAGATGAATAAAGCCTGAAAGAATACATTTGTTGAAATTTGCATTTGGTTTTGGAAAACTTCTGTTTAACAATTGAACAGGGCCATATTTTAATTTTTAAGCTCTCACATGGAGAGAGTATCAACGTATTGCAGCAATTTACTTTTAGGGACATTATGCTGGGCTTTGAAATTCAAAAAATAGGATATTTCTTCTTGAATTATTTTATGATCAATGTACAGTCTCTACACAAGGAAAATTAAAGCTGTCTGACAACTCATAGAAACATCACTGGCTCTTAAAGATGTAGGAAATTACATAAAAGCATGAAAAGTACTGGGTAATTTTGCAGTTTCATCTCTAAACACAATCGTAAAGACATCTGTCTTTCAATTCTTTCTCCCTCTTTCTTCTGAAGCATGGCCTTTTAATTCTTGCCCTTTTAAATATTTTTGCCTACTGTAGCTTTGCTTCTTAATGTACTGGTTGATCTTACCAGGCTAAGAAAGTATTTACAGGGGATGTTGCTTTTATCTGTATTCACAGAGAATGCTAACAAATTAGAAGAAAGTGCCAGAGAACACCACATACCTTGCCCAGAACATTACAATGGCTTCTGCATGCACGGGAAGTGCGAACATTCTATCAATATGCAGGAACCATCTTGCAGGTAATGTTTTCACCCTTTAACTTTTAAATGTATAAAGTAAAAATATAGAAACTAAATTCTGGATGTTTACAGAGAATTGGATGGCATTCTGCCTGAATGGGTGATCAGCAGCCAAACTTTTCTCTCCCTCTCCTACACACACACATACACACACACACGCACACATGTATGCACACACACGCACACGCACATGTACACACACACACACGCACAAACTAGAAAACTACAAAATGTGTGTACATACTCAAGTACTATGTAACACATCATTATATACACTCTTCTGGTGGAATTTTAAATTGTACCTTGGGCATTACAAGTTCCTTAAAGACACAGCCTCCTCTGGTTTATTCATCACTCTTTCCCATGGACACAGAGCAGTGCTTGGCACAGATCAGGTACTTGATAAATATTTCTCAAACAAATGAATGGATGAGGCCTAAAGATAACACGGTTGCTTTTGGGAGGCTGTCTTTTCCAAAGTCCTTCAGGTCTTCTAATAAATATCATCAGTCTTGGTTTTGCTAGGATCCACTATCCACAAGGCTTGTAGAGTGAGATATTAGCTATACCTCCACAGATTCAGACTCAGCTGAGACACAAAGAAATCGCTTGTCTGGATTTAGTTAATAAATACAAATATCTGCTGAATACTCATGGATAGAACATAATTATTTCAGAGACGATAAAGCCAAAGTGCAAAAAACAAACGTATTTTTTACAAAAGGAATATACAAGTGGCAAATGATGAAATAGGTTGCATATTGCTGCTATACAGTGAAAGGAGTTTCTCTCTCTTGTTCTCTTCCTTCTCTCCCCTCCCTTCTCCCCCTCCCCTCTCCTTTCCTCTCCCCCTCTACTTCTTTTTCTTCTTCTCCTTCTTCTTTCTTCCTTTCCCTTTCTCTCTCTCTTTCTCAAGAACTGCCTTCCTTTCATGTTTTCCTTCATTGAATACACTAGCACTTGCCTTCCAGTAGAGCAGCCAGGCATAGTGAGAAGCTGCACCTGCTGCCCTGTCATCCCCAGCAGAGTCGTCATTATTAAACCCCTCTGATGCAGAGAGGAAAGATCCCAGGATGTAATTATGAGAAATTCAAAGTGAAGTATTAAAATAGTTGCACAAAGTCAATGACAAGTTGATCCCCACTAGTATTGTTTTCATGTGAGTTGTTTCCTCGTTTCATGGTCAAATGCTAATTCTAACACGCAGATTGTCTACCTGAGCTTTCTGATGAGGGCTGAGTGAGGGAGAGGCGGCCTTCATCCTCAGGTGAATAGCACGTGGGTTTGTTTTGCCGCACCAACCATATTGCCTACATCATAATTACTTTTTTCCTACTGAAATTTAATTCTCTAACATAATCAGACAACTTTATGACCAGTAAATTAAAGAAATCACTCTTGTTGTACCTCTGGCCCCAACACTTTTTAACACTTATAACAGTAGCATAGAGAATGCTTTATCCAAAAATAGATAAGTAGTACTATTTTTTATACTCATGTCATCAGAAACAAGCCTTTTCTCAAGCAATTATGTTGACTTAGGTTAATTAAAGAGCAAGTTAAATAAAATGTAAAGCTCACCTGAAGAAATATATATAGAAAGAATAATTATTCCTGGGCTTCTCTCGTCTCTCTATATTATCACCACAAATTATCTACCAACTCTCCTATCTTCAAACTCATATAATAAAGTATAAAAAGAAACTGCATTATCTTTGAAATAAAAAACACAAAAAGATCTTATTGAAAACAAGTATTTGAAAGACATATCTACAAAGTACTATTTTTTTAAGAGCAGGAAAGGGAAACAAAAGGTCTTAATTTCACAATGAAGATAAATAGCTATAGGCCAACTATAAAAATGAGTCCAGCAACTACAGGTAACTGGACACTATTTCTTCCAGGTGTGATGCTGGTTATACTGGACAACACTGTGAAAAAAAGGACTACAGTGTACTGTACGTTGTTCCCGGCCCTGTCCGATTTCAGTACGTCTTAATCGCAGCTGTGATTGGAACGATTCAGATTGCTGTCATCTGTGTGGTGGTCCTCTGCATCACAAGGTCAGTAACTGTACTCAGTGGCCACCCACATGAAGGGATATGTCATTCCTCCTTGTCTTAGAGCTCTCTAATTACAAGTCTCTTCATGGACTTTGCAGCCATCCATTCTCTGGAGTCCTATTTCCTCATCATAACAGCATTGGAATAGCCAAATGGAAAGACATTGACTTTTGTGCTGGAGTGGTACAAATTTTTTTCCTTATTTTTGCATTATGATGAGGATTATTTATTTTCTAAGGAAAGGTCTTTGTTCCCCTTCTAATGTATAATATCAATCTTTGTTTAAATATGCTTTTCTCTTTTAGCTATAAAAAGTCAGTCTTCATTCAGACTACTAACAGACTATTTAAATGAGCAGTGTTTCCTGACTTACTCGGATTAGTATGCCAAAAGAGATCATAGAATGGATTTTATATAAGGCCTAGAAAACTATTAAATTATAGCTCTCATTTAGGGCACTTATATTTCCAAGTATAACTCTCAGGTATAATCATTTTTAACATATTTGATATAAACCACAAATACATTTTTATCTTAACAAAATAATTTTTAATCACAAAATTCAAAGAAAATAGTTATAATGAGAATGATTATGTTGTAGTACATGAAAACCTTTGATATATGGAAACATGCAGCAAATTTCACAACAAGCTTTCATATCAAACCCCCAAACAATCAGACAGTAATTGTTTCCTGGAGAGTTAGGTTGAGAGAAATCAGAGATCTCATCCAGTTTCAACAGGAAAGAAAACCATGAATAATTAGTAATGTCTGGCATTGGGCTTGGAGTAAAGGAGGGAGGCCAGGTATGGCTTACCTTCATTAGCGTGTAAGTTCATGGTAACCAAGGATTAGATTGCAAACCGAATGCATATTATTTATGTCCTGTTTAACCAGAAATGTTACTGAAGATTCTTTGTTCTGATCTGATTTCACTCTGCTTGAGATAAAAGTTCCCAGGAAGTGTTTCAAGGTTTTTGTCAAATTCACAAGGCATTTAGACTTTCAATCATTGTGCAGCTCTACAGTAAATCAGAATGTTTCCCCAAAAAGTATTTTAAGACAAGAAAATAAAAGAAAGTATCATATCTTTAGAAAATAAAGGCCATAATACATCTCTATATCTGTATTGTTCTATCTTCTTTGAGGACAAGTGTGGCATTTGCTCTTAAAAAAGGCAAAATATGGTTCATAGATCCTTCCCTGGCCTAACGGCTTAAGGGAACATCATCGACGGGAGCTCTGTGCTACTCGAAGCCAACTTGAGTTCATCAACTCGACTCTTATGTTTAGATGCCAAGTGAGTCAGTGGATTACATTAAAATTGATTCTGGGGAGCATAAAAATAACTCAAGAAACCAAAAATATTAAGTATAAAAGAAAAGATAGAAAAGAATCTAAAACACAGGAAACTGTGCCACATTACTCCAGGGGTCTTGAGCCTACTAATATCTAAGTAATATCAGCACGTGAAAAATGAAATTCATATTTAATAGATATAAAATCATAACAATTTGATTTGCTACTTCATGTACTGACAAAAATGCAGAACTTTAAATACTTCAGCAGATGTTTAGAAGTCTTATTAATCAACTTCATTCCCATATGTAATAAAAACAACTGGAATACATAGGGTCCTTATCTCCCCAGGAATTGTGTGTGTGTGTGTGTGTGTGTGTGTGTGTACCTGTACAGACACACACCAATACATATACATATACATTTGGTAACATTATGAAGGAACAATTATCCCCATTTTCAAGATAGGGACTCTGAGGTATGAGAAGTCAGCAAATTGCTGAGTATACACAGCTGAGCAATAAGGGCAGAAATGGAATCTAGGCTGCCTAGTATCAGAGCCTGTGCACTTAACCACCAGTCATACTGCCCCTTGGCTGGTCAAGATGTCTGTATTCTGATGTTCAAGACACCTAACTGAGCTCCAAATTAGGCAAGCCATTTTTTTTAAGACATACAGCTGTTTTCATTTTCCATGTAAAAACAAAACAAAACAAAACCTATCTTCTATTTACTTTTGAGGAGGAGAAATAACACATGAACTAAACTGGCATTACTGTAATGCATTTTTTAAAACTCTCCTAGGCAATCCAAGCTTTCCAAAATCCAAGAGTCATACTAGTCAATAAACTACACTATTCTCAGTATGGATTCATTTCATTCACTTGAAAACATTCTGCTCAAAAACCAGACTTTGCAGCTAGGCCATCCTCCCCTCTAACCCTTCCTGTCCAAACCCTCTCTTCCTGGGGACCTGGCCACAGTTGTCCATCAAGACCTGTTCCAAAACATCTAGTTGCTAAAAGATTTACAAAATTACACGAAGCAGAGGTCCCCTCGTTCTCTTCAATTTTCTTTTAATCTCATTGTCACCTGGTCTCTCCTCTTTTCTACCTCTCTTTTCTTTCTCTTCTCCTCTTCCCACTTTCTTTCTTTTCCTAGTTCTTTCCCCTTGTTTTTACTACTTTAGTCAAGTATCTGTCCTTCTCCTAAATAAACATGTGTCATAAAGAATACAGACATCTAGAGACATGTTCTGAAATGAAGAGAGTTGCCCTGCTGAGATGTATTTTCAGTCTTTTATCTCCAGCTCTCACTTGCTGGCAATATGAATTCCAGCTCCATGTTCATTTTGACAGATCTACCCCAAAAAACCCATATATGTATATACTATATACATTTACTCACATATGAACATATATATGAATATATATTTTCTGACACCCCCAGCTTATTAAAATAGGATTTTATATGAATTTTATATTGTTATTTTTATTTGTATTGTCAAAGCATTATTTTATTATAAGAGAAAAGCTACTAGATCAGAGCTTTCCAGATAATTTGACTGTCTTAGCTTTTTATAGAAGCTAAATAATTGGTACCAATTTATGTCTCTAGCTTATAACATTAATATACAAAATGATATTAGGCTGAACCAAAACAATATCCCTTTTCATTACATATCCCATATTAACAGTTGGCTCACTCTCTGGTTTGATAGGATTTAAACTTGTAGCACTGAAATGTCAATATAACATTCATCCTTGGGACATTTAAAGTATCAGGTTGTTGAAGACCTTTAACATGAGATTAGATGAGCTTACGCTTGCTCTGTTGCATTGTGCTGAGTCATTGTTTGAGCCCTGATGAGTAAGCTGTTGAGGACTAGGTAAATGTATTCCTCTTCAACTTCCATCTCTGTTCTTCGGTTCTCCTCAACAGATACTTAAAGACAACTGCAAGGAGAAGCAAAAACAAAAAAACAAAAACAAAAACCTCTTCCAACATAATTCCAGCTTCTGCTAATAATAAATTCTTTCGTCTGAAATATTTTAATAATTTGCTTAATCCACAACTTCACTCTGTGATTGTGGGACCAGACTTTAGGTAATAGCACTGGACTAAGATCTGTAAACTTTCCAACCTTCTAGGAAATGCCCCAGAAGCAACAGAATTCACAGACAGAAGCAAAATACAGGGCACTACAGTTCAGACAACACAACAAGAGCGTCCACGAGGTTAATCTAAAGGGAGCATGTTGCCCAGTGGCCGGACTACCGACAGCTTGGACTACACAATACAGTATTATAGACAAAAGAATAAGATGAGATCTACACATGTTGCCTTGCATTTGTGGTAATCTACACCAATGAAAACATGTACTACAGCTATATTTGATTATGTATGGATATATTTGAAATAGTATACATTGTCTTGATGTTTTTTCTGTAATGTAAATAAACTATTTATATCACACAATATAGTTTTTTCTTTCCCATGTATTTGTTATATATAATAAATACTCAGTGATGAGAAAAAAAAATGGCGTTCTTAAATTTGCGGTATCTCCTAACTGTAAATATAATCAAGCTAGTACAATCTGTACAAGTACCAGTATTTTATCTTTCTCCACATCCTGAGACAGAGCATTAGTTTATACAGGACTCAGTGGCTAGGTTTTGAGAGATTCCAAGATCAAGGGAAATGATGGTTATTGGAAAAGAGAAAAAATACTTTATATCAAGTGAGGAAAAAATATTTCAGATCTTTGAATCATCTCTATTTTATCAGCTTTCTTCCCTGGTCTTCCATTTTCATCCCCAGAGCAGAAAAAGCTCTGGCATATAAATTAAATCAAAGAAGAAGGGGAGGGAAAGTGTTTTATAACTCATAAAGGAGAGGGAAAGAAGATATTGGTTTTTATTTGGGAAACATCATAGAATCTCCCAGTTAAGTGCATATATCTGAAAGGTCCTGAACAAGCTACATATTAGGAATACACAGAGCACAAAATCTATTCCATTTAGGTGAGTGGAATTAACAACTAGGAAGAAATTCTAATAACATCATTAAATGTGTAACACCAAATCATGAATTCTCAGAAGCACCTTGCTATATTTACAGTATATGGTTCTTTAAAAAGAAATTAGAATCACAAACAAATACCTCATGAATAACTTCATGGCTAATGCAGCACCATTATTTGAAATGGAACTAAGGTGATAACATTTCATGAAATGTGCTTTATATATATGATAAGAACGAAAATGAATCGCATAGCATATGAAAGACCTTGGTGGGAAATCGATATAGATTTCTGAGCACACAAATATGTATGACCACTCTGGAAAAAAATAAACTGTAAAAATTCTCAAAGAATAAGATGAAAGTAACAAATCAAATAATTGCCTTATTATCATTTAGTCCTTCATAGCTTTCTGTGGCTAACAGTAAATCTAAATAAAACTTTCTTTGTCTCCTTCAAATGTCCTCTGCACGTACTGAAAGGAATGACACTTCTGTGTCCACAAAAAAAAAAAGGACAAATGTCAAACCAACACTTTCTGAATATAAAATATTCAGTGAAAAATAAGTTTCCTGAAGTGATATTTAAGATATTTGTTAAGACATTTTTTAAAAGGTGACAATCTAAATAGTATTTAGGACTCTGTGAAAAATCTGGTTTTCTAGGTTAGTCATCACTTTGAAAAGTGTGAATCTATAATCATAACCGTCACTCAAGTGTTTCCATAAATTGGTCGTAGGCTACTTGTACAAACAAACTCTATTTAAACTTCCACATGGAATTTTAGTTTGGTTACCAGGCGCAGAGATGTAACGAGCCCTGCTCTCCTTTGTGTAAGACAGGAGTCGTGGCAAACAAACCTTGCCTTCTCCTAAAGGAAGAACAAAAATACAACATGACAGGGCTTAGTAGAGTTAGAAAGAAACAACAATTCCACTGACTTTTACTTGTAAGAGTAGGAAATGACTTGCTTCATTAAATATTGATACAGTACGTTGTGTGAATTTTTATCAAAGGACATTAAACCTAAGTGTTGGAAAAGTCCTTGGAGTTAATAATACAGTACGTTCCTATTCACCTCTATGCTCACCCAACTCATGAAAGAATCCCTTTTAAAAGATGCATAACAAATCTTTGCTGTACAGTAGAAACTAACACAACATTGTAAAGCAACTATAGTCCAATAAAAATGTTTTTAAAAAGATGCATAACAAATCTTAAGTGAGTACATACTATGTGCCAGCCACTATTCAAGGTCCTAGGGAAACACAACTAAAACATGACTTCTACTCTAAAGGAACTCACAATCATCTACCCTCTACTTGCATATATCTATCACTTGGAATTTTATTCTTCGTCAATTCTAATTTTGAGACCACTTTTTTTTTCATATTGAGTTGAAATTTACTTCTCTATGGTTTCTACCCATGGCTTCTATTTTTCCTCTCTGGAGCAAAGGAATAATGACTTACATGTTTAAAAATATTAGGACAGATACTATGTTCTCCCACTCACTTGTGCAAGTATCTTCTCACCCTTTGCAGGTATCTTCTTCTCCAGGTGAAATATCCTTAATGTCTTCATCTGACATTCATGTGATATGGTTTCCACTTTCCCCTAACACCTGCATCATCCTTCCTTGGACAGACTCTACTTTGTCACTATATATCTTTAAGTGTAGAGCTCATAATTGCACCGTCTGCTACAGTTGTGGTCTGACAAGCACAGAATATCGTAGAACTTGTAGAAAGCAAATTTAACTGAGAGCCATGATCTCTAAATTCAAGTCCTACTTTGACCACAAATTTGGTGTGGAACCATGAGCAAGTCATCTCACAGCTCAGGTCTCAATTTCCTCATCACTTCTAATCTCTGTAATTCCAAGATTCTAGATATTCAGAAATCAGGCACTATACTTTTATTATTACTACGTAAGACCACATTAGCTATTTTTGCTGCTCAACTTAAATTCAAAACTCTTTTTAAATAAACTGCTATTAAGCCATGTCATTCACTCACTCATTCATTATCCATTTAGTATACATTATACATGTACTGAGGGCCACCAATCACCAGCACCATACTAAGCTATGAGAAGACAAGGATAAATAAGGCAGAGTTCCTGCCTGAAAGGGATGAGATCATCCTGGTTCCTTGTATCGAAATCTCACAGCCCCATTGGTGAGACTGGGAAGTAAATAGTAAATTATAAAGAATGTAACAAAGGCTACGATCACGTTCGGTTCAGAGTGCTTGGGGACCCTCCAGGAGAAATCTCCAGGCTGAGTAATGTTCTTCTTCACAGGATGTGAGACACACAGGATGACTTCATCATTGTCCACACAAACCCTGACTTCTTGCTTCTGAGATTTTATCTACTTCTCCTACTCTCTTCATGCCCTTCTTCTCTCCATAATACACAGAGCAAGTAATAGCTTATCAGTGAGGCCTCCTTGACCCCCTTGGCTGTCTTCCTAATCCTGTTATGGTACTTTCCATGTTATTCCTTAATTGTCCATGCAAGTCTGTCTTTCCCTTAGTCTGGGGGCAAGAAGGCAGAAAATCAGTGCCTTACCAATTGTTTCCATGTATTCAACAAACATTTACTGGGTGCCTACGCCATACCAGACATGATTCTAGGTGCTGTTACGTAGCAATGAAGTGGAGAGATCTTTACTCTCAGGCTCACATCCTAGCAAAAGAAGTGGAGGTGAGGACTAATCAAACAATAGACAACAACAACAAAAACTAGAAAGTTTTTTTTTTTTTTTTTTTTGCGGTACGCGGGCCTCTCACTGTCGTGGCCTCTCCCGTTGCAGAGCACAGGCTCCGGACGCACAGGCTCGGCGGCCATGGCTCACGGGCCCAGCCGCTCCGCGGCATGTGGGATCTTCCCGGACTGGGGCACGAACCCGTGTCCCCTGCATCGGCAGGTGGACTCTCAACCACTGCGCCACCAGGGAAGCCCCAAACTTGAAAGTTTTAAGTTCTATTCAAAAAATTAAAAATAGAATGAGGGGATTCAGGGTGACTGGGTTTGGTGGGGACTGGGTCCCTCCAAGGAGAGTGTAGTACTTAAAACTTGGCCTCTGAAGCCAGACAGAAATGGGTCCCAGTCTAAGCTCCACTTGACTAAACTACTTAACCTTGGGCAAACTGCCTCATTTCTTTATGCCTTGTATTTAAAAATCAAGAGAAAAATGCTTCCCACACTCAATATGACTGTTACGAGAGATAAGCAAGACAATCTACGTTCTGCTTAGAACAAGGACACGCACAGAGTGAACTTTCCATATGTGGAAATTATTTTTGAGGAATATAATAAATATTTGTTGTAAAAGTAATTAAGAAGAAGAAACGATATGTCATCAGTTAAATAAAGCATAATGGGAGTCATATGGTAAGAGTTAGAAGGAATCAAGCAGTCATGCTCACTCAAAGGAGCGTTTCCTGTCTCTTCGGGGACAAGAGAGCTGTTTCTGGGAAAATAAGACAATATAAGTTAAGAAAAAATACCACTCCTATGATTTCTTTTTTCAAACGGGTCCACTGGCATCGTGTCTGAACAAGAGGAGTGATCATTCTTTCATTTTAAAAGAGGTGTATCCTGATAAAGCACATAGCGTTAAACCTGTCGTGTGTTTCCAGGCACAAGATGAGTGAGTCAATATTGCAGTGACTTTGCAAGGCCAAGTTCTTTACTTTCATGAATCCTTGAGGAAGAGTCAGTACAGACTATTGAAATATGACAGAGATTATCTCAAAGTCACGTTGGACTCTCTACTAATGTTTATCTTCAGACGCTACTTCCCTTTTCCAAAGTCATGCAGCACCTGCACGAGCTTTCTGTTCCTCAGTTATAGCAGACATTTCACTTACATAATTAATCATCTGGATATCAATCACAAAAACCTTTTCATTGAATTAACTGATATCTTTATATGAGCATCCATATTACATGAAGGATGAAGGATTATATTAGGTAATGGTATTGGTTTTTATAGCTAATGCCTGAATATGCAAATGAGTAAGGCCCTTTGAAATCAACATCAGGAAGGCGGGGATGATGTGCAGCCCACCTGGTCAGAGTCAGGCCTCCTTCCAGCCTCACTCTGGACAAGAATCTACTTTACTAGTCCACTTACTTTGGGAATGTAACCAAATTCAATCCAGCACAAGAACCTAATTCAGAGTTAATGAGAGTCCAAAATCAGGGATTATGGGAGAGAGGGGGAGAGAGGACAGGAGCATTCCGGGTCCTCTATTCCTAGTGGTCCCATTGCCATTGCTGTACCTGCCAGTCTTCCTGATCCAGCAGAGGCACAGCCTCTACACAAGGCTTAGCCATAGTGGCCTCCGGAGGCAGCGGCTCTCAGGACCCATCCAGTCAAGCAGTCAACCCACTCTGCAGGGCACACTTGCAGAGGGGTCTGCGCCCTTCCTCCCTGTGGGTGTCTCTGCTTGTCGGGCTTCCTCCCCTTCTCAAGATCCTAACCACCTTTTTCCTTCACATCATGAAGCCTCCATCCTCTGTTAAAGCCCTTCTCTGCCACAATCCATGGACTTAGTCCTTGAAAACAAAGGTCTTTTTATGAGCCAGGCTATGAAAACAAAGCAGAGAGTAAAGACCCAAATTGTCACCACAGTACAACAAATTATTAATAAATATATTACATGAATAGCACTTGGTTAACTAGCAAAATTAGAAAATATAGGTAAGTCAAACACATAAATTAATCCCACCAACAAAAGATAAACACCATGGTGTTTATGTATGTCATTTCAGATAAGTTCTGTGAGTATAGGTTGAGGTTTTTATAAGACAATAAAATATTTTTTAATAAACTGAATGCTCACTAAAGAATAAGCTACAGGTCTTCCCTGGTGGTGCAGTGGTTGACAGTCCGCCTGCCGACGCAGGGGACACGGGTTCGTGCCCCGGTCCGGGAAGATCCCACATGCCGCAGAGCAGCTGGGCCCGTGAGCCATGGCCGCTGAGCCTGAGCGTCCGGAGCCTGTGCTCCGCAACAAGAGAGGCCACAACAGTGAGAGGCCCGCGTACCGCAAAAAAAAAAAAAAAAAAAAAAAAAAAAAAAAGGAATAAGCTACAGAGTTTCACAGTCATTTAAGCACGATTTATCAAACTACACATATATATGGTGTGGTTCTTGAGTAAGTTTCAATCCCTCTCAGTTGAGAATCAGCAAGGCCTTCAAAAAGTTTAGATGAGGATCTCTAAGCCATCTGTTTGCACATTTATCTTTCTTTCCCCCCATAACACTAATTTCCTACCATCTCCCATACTACTTACCCTTCCAGTCTCAGTGCTCTCATACTACTGGCAAGCTAGTCTCAGTCTCGTAGTCTGCAACTGTCCAAAGTTTACCCATAAAGCCTCATCAACAGAGCTTCTCCTTAATTGTCCCTGTGCCTAACTTGGATCTACTTAGATCTAGAGATGCTAGAGCAGCTTTACCCTCCACTCACCATGAGGAGGTTTCGATTCTCTTTTCACTCTGTGGAAGCCTCTCTCTGATTCCTAGTCCAGAGGAGGGTTTGACCATTTCACCATCATTTAGCTTCAAGGTGCTCATGCCAAAGCTGCCATTCCTACAACAGTTCACATTTCAGTTAAACTCAGCTCATGAGGGTGCTAACCTCTGAGCTGAGCTGTTTCCCAAACTGGGCTCTTCTTCCCTGCCTTGTATGTTGTGAGTAAAACGCTGCTCCCTGGCATTCATTGAGGCAATACATTTGGTTCAGAATCAGCAGTTAGTATAAGTAGTAATAACATTAAATAACAATAATTAAGATATGTACTTATTATTATTTTTATTTATCAAAAAATAGATACCCTGATTATACTGAAAGGTACTTGAACCAACTTCCAAACTTGAGCCCAAGATAAAACTGAATAATTAAAAATAATATAAGAATATTATATCACTTAAAGGAATGTACAGATCAGTGCCACCCATCAAGTGAGCTGAAGTTAGCTACTATAAAAGAGCACTGGGGCTTCCCTGGTGGCGCAGTGGTTGAGAATCTGCCTGCTAATGCAGGGAACACGGGTTCGAGCCCTGGTCTGGGAGGATCCCACATGCCGCGGAGCGGCTGGGCCCGTGAGCCACAATTACTGAGCCTGCGCGTCTGGAGCCTGTGCTCCGCAACAAGAGAGGCCATGATAGTGAGAGGCCCGCGCACTGCGATGAAGAGTGGCCCCTGCTTGCCACAACTGGAGAGAGCCCTCGCACAGAAACGAAGACCCAACACAGCAAAAATAAATAAATTAATTAATAAACTCCTACCCCCAACATCTTTAAAAAAAACAAAAAGGAGCACTGAATTTTACCGGATGAACTAGTCCAGTAAAGGCAGTCTATTCTTCTAACAGGCTCTACTATGTATTATGTCAAGGGGTCTCTTCACAAGAACAAAGACAAAGAGAAAATGCTGTGGCCACGAGGGAACACACTTACTTCCTAACTAATTACTTGAAAAAAAATTCTTAGCTAGAAGTTCCTTCCTCTGTTCACATCCATAACCTCTGGACCAACGGCATTTCAAGTCAGACACCCTCAGAGTGAGAAATAACCATATGGGGGAAGGGGAAGAAGAAAAGGAGCAAGAAAGAGCTGAGAGAGGAATCAGAGGCTGGGGGAAGGCGAGAGGGCGGGAGACAACCAGCAACTGGATTGGGAGAAGGGGGGCAATCATGGGAAGAGCAATGTAAGAGATGGTTCGTTCAAACAGTCCTTCGGAAAGAAGCACGTCTAAAGCCTTTAAGCAGGATGGCAGGCATATGGGATGGCAGCAAGTAAGCAGGGGGCAGGAAGGTGGTGCTCCTGGGAAGGCTTCTTGCCCTGAAGTCTCAAAAGACCAACCTGCTGCATGTACGGGGTTGGGCGGCAAGGAGCTGGCTTGGCAATCTGGGCAGAATGAAGCCAAGGCAGTACATGACTGCTCAGGCCTCTGGGTGAGGAGGAGGATGTGTTTAAAATACAAGTTTTGTCATGTGCATATTTTCTTCCTCCAAATTCTTGACCTCAAGATATGCAGATCAGATTCGTTATATTCTGCCGGACAACCTTGTCCTAAAGCACTGGATCTGCTCTCTAGATAGAGAACAAAGGAACAGTTCACGCAGCGCTAACCCTCCCTGTGGGGCTGTGGAGGCGGTGTGGCCATCCCACACGCAGGCTGCTGGCTACTATCTGATCTGGCTACACTTGCAAAAGAAAATCCTGGGGTCATAAAGCAGCCCTGAGCGCCCTTAGAAAAGACGCGCTGAAAAGGGTAGCAGCCCAGCCCCTGCTTACAGAAGACAAATCCATCTGTGGTCTGCCTGGGAAAATATGGGTCAGAACGGCCAAGCGGAGCAAACCATTGGAGAGTATTGTTTAGGTGTGAAAAGACGAGTAGAAAGAGAAAAATGACTGCTCTAGAAGTGGAGGTTAGGGAAGAAACTGGAAGGGAAGCCCCAGGGAAGCCCCACCTCTCAGCTCTTCTGAAGGCACGTGGATCCGTTCACTGGACAGCACGAGCAGAGCCGGCGACTTGTAATTAAGCTCACAGACCAAAGTCTGGTGAACAGCCGGTGAGGTTGCCGACATCCCCCCAGAGGGCCGAGACTTCACTGCACCAGCATCCGCATAATAACATTATATTTCTCTTTTAAATAAGATGTACGCGGATGTTCACTTGTGCCCAATTACAGTAATGCATGATTTACATAAAATTAACTCTCCTGCTTAATTACAGTCATGCAGGGATTTAGGAAGAAAAGGCTTTTACTTTGTAAACACTGTATGCTTTAACTCATAGCCTCTCCGTGAAATACGACTGGCCCAATAGCAAACGAAGACAAGTCCCTCCGTCACTGGGGTTTACCAAATGTTGTCTTCCTGTCTGTGAGGATTATGTGTAAACTGAGTCACCAGAGTCTCGATCCAGTTAGAGCAGAGATCCAGTTCTTCCACAATGTGAATGTATAAACTGGAGAGCTCTGTAGCAAGGAGCTAGGGTTTAGAAGTTTTGTATTCAGTGCGGAATTTAAACCGTCTGGGTAAGGAATCTGCAAAGGGCAAGAGAACGAGTCTCTAGTTTTCCAGAAGCGGCGAGAAAAACGTTTTCTTCAAAGGGCGATCCAAAGCTGCTTTGACAACAAAATGATTAAAGGCTGCCTCTTCTCTCATCTTACATCTGTCACTTTTCTGCATTCCTTTTTGCCACAAACATGAACACAGTTTTTCTCTGAATAAGACTTCAGATTGCACATTAACGGGGAATTAAAAGTGAAGTTCAGTGCAACCCACACCAAAAGCATTTTTTTTTTCCCAGTCTCTGCCAGACCCGGTACCAGAAAACTGGAATAGAAGACAAGTCATTGAGCTGGCACAGTAAGAAAATGATTGAAGGCAACAGGGATTGAAGTTTCATCGTTATCAGTTCAGTGAAGACGAGGCAATGCTTCTCTGAAAAGCTGCACAAAAATACCTCAAGGGGCCAAATGCTCACCGCACTGCCTGACCACAAAAGATGGCAATTTCCTTTTGCCACCTTGTCAACCCTCTTTTCACCTGGTACACAAAGGACCGGATACCATAAGAAAGGGATTTGAAGTGAAAAAGACAGACAAGATAACCTGCGAGCTCCTAAGAAAACGCATGGAAGAGCAAGATCTTATAGTCAGAGCAGATGGCATTTGCCAGGAAAGGACTGTAAATTGAAATTAGGCAAATTGGTCCTTATTTTCAGAAAACTGAAAAACAGAGAAACCCATTCCTAATTCAGGGCCTGAGTTAACTTCTTTAGCAATACCTTTAAACACTATGCATAATAAACTAGATACCTGTAGCATGCCAAGGACTTGTATAAGAGGCTCATTAACCAAAAATTACATTTAATATGTGAGATCTCATGGTACACTGTATAAAATTATTTTACTTCATAATCCTTCCTTGTTTATTCTGCAACAAAATATAAAGCAGTGAGAACTTCTTCAAGCCCTGGAATCCAGAAGGGCTTCTGTGGGGGAGATTTTCAAAGACGTCCTTGGAGAGGCTAGAGATAGTATACAGCCACTGGTAATTTTGGGGGGAAATTGGTCCAGTCATCTGTGTTTTGTTTCCTTCTTTTCATCAGTGCAAATTTTTCTGTCAGGATCTGAGGTTTTAGAGAGATTAAGTTGTTGATTTTTTTTTCCCTTCTTTGAAATGAAGGTCTTTCTGTTCTCTTGAGTTACCATCTCTCTGGCACTGGCTGCTTCACGTTGTGCCTGATGCTATAAGACATTCTCACTTGAAAATGCATGAGTCAACCTTGAATTTTCCATCCTCTGATCCTTCACTGAGTTGTTGTTTCACAGTACGAAAAAGCCTCAAAAGCTATGACTTGAACAGTGGCCATACTCAAAAGAACACTATGCCAGATTTGATCCTGAATACACAGAATCAAAACTCCTTCCATTTCAGACAAAACCCTTTGTTTGACCTGATAGTAATGGAATGAAACTGTCCTTAAAGGACTTCTTTTTCTAGCTATGTCTGAGGCCTTTTAAGAATTGGTACTATGGTTTATTGATTGTGATAATGTATGACATACATAAAATTACAATTTATGACTAAGTATAGAAACAAAACCTGCTTTATTGACGTGTTACTCATCTTTTATAGAAGAGGAATTGTTTGGGGCACTTTAAGAATACTATTTTACTTATGTATTACAATGAGCCTCTGAAACATAATATTACTGCACCATTTTTATGACAAAGTAACTGCAAAGTAACAACTGCAAAGTTGTTAATATCTTGGCCAAGGTCACAGAGCCAGGAAGAGCCACAGTCACAATTTGAACCCAGATAAAACCAAAATCCATTCTGCTCCACGATAGCATGCTGTTTCCATTACTTTTTGTTTTATAGTACTATCGTGTCAGAAGTCCTACATCATTCAAATTTACCTGCTGGCCAAACACTTGTTTCAATAATGCTGCCATTGTTCCAATTATTCTGATTCTTTGCTATCGAAATTATACTCAGAGACAGCTTATAAACCACACCAGAACACCTGTTCTGGATGCTGTCTTTGGGTTGCTACTTTTCTTTCCTTTCTCCTCTCCTCTTCTCTGTTCCAATTTTAGGGCCTTCAGCTAGCCACATAGCTCTTTCTGCTTAGAGTTATAGGTGCCACAGGAAAGAATTAAACAAGATAATTTCATATTTTTATAAATGATATTGTATCAGATATTATCTTGTTCATGTATGTGTTTACTTGGTTTTCTATCTCTTTTAAATCTCTGGCCCCTCTAACCCCAAGGAATGTTGAGCTTCATGAGATCAAGAAGCCTGTCTTGTTCGTATGACCCCAGTACTTAGTACAGTTCTTAGAACATTGTAGATGCTCAATTAATACTTGTTGAACAAATGAATGCGTGAATGAAATTAAAGGCTTCTCTGAGCTTCGGCCAACCTACCTGGAATAACTGGCTATGTAAGTCAGAAACATAACTCTGCTGCTATGGCATAAATCAGTAGAAGTTGAATAAGACATGTTCAGTTTGAAAGTTACTAGGCTCTGAAAGAGGCCCCAAAAGTCTAAGTTGATGGTACAGAGGCTGCTAAAAGGGCCTTGGAGTCTTTTTTTCCTTTTCCCTTTATCCCTTCTAACCCTCCATAAGTCATACCAGCTTCCAGGCAGCACCCTGGTGGGGCAAAGGGTAGTATGGAGCTGGTGTGCTATAAATTATAGTCATTACAACACGTCAGCAGCCCCCCAGCTGAGATTTTTAACTCATTGCTAGGAGAGCTTTCAAGGGCATCCATTTTCAGGAAGGTTTAGGAGCATTAAATACCTTTCACAAGCCACCAGGCTTTTTAACTCATGTGAGTCTGACACTTACTGGGTGCATTTTATCTCACAATCAATTTAATTAGGAGCTGTCGGATTAAAAATGATTTGTTCCTTCTGAAAGACACTTGAACTCTAAGATTCATTTGTAAAGCTGTTCTCTTTCCCTGTCTCTCATTCTGTCCTCTCAATAGCTAGTACAAAGCAGCATGAGGGGGACAACACTGCGGCCACCATGACTGCCAAATAAAGGTAGAGTAAAGCTCACTTAGGAAAATAAGTAAATGCCAATAATTGGAATCTTGAGGTGGCATATATATACCCTTTGGATAGTCAGGACGGAACCATGTCCTTGTCTTATTTCTTATTCATATCACTTACTTATGACCTTTTCTCCAAGGAGGTAAAGTTTTTAAGTGGCTCTGCATGGCAGAGATCAAAATGGTCAAAAGGTGAACTGATATGTAAGATAAAACTCAAACACAAATCTAGGCAGGAATAAAGGAACAAGGGGCACCTCGTCTGATTTCATTTGTTCAAGACACAGGTCCCGATTCTATCATTAGCCATTCATGTGAAGGTACGCAAGTAAAAAAGAAAAATGTTAGCTACCTGAAAACAGTACTTCCAAAGCTACCGAGGTAGAAACTGTAAAATGAACCCTGCTTTCCATGAGGTCAGCTATAAATGAAAGAGATGTATTCCGAATAAATTACCACCAGCAAAGGCAAATAGAGAGCCCTTTCTGGTGAGGAAAGAGAGTACCTTTGGATTTCACCTGCCAAGCTTTGTCATATGGAAAAGCTGAGAGTGAGGAGAGGAAAAACCATTTGAAATGACCTAATTCTAAGGATCTATATTGTAATCCCTGCCTGTTTTAAAATTTCAAATGAAAAGAACCTGCTTAGTTAATGGTTAATAAAAATGATTAGTAGGCAGAAGGCACTGAATCTATCAGACCCAACATGTGCCAGAGAGAAAAATCTATAAGATACTATTGGAGATTAAACTCTTCTTAATTGCATATATTATTATTATGTGTTTGCACATTTATTATTAAAATTTGATTACTCTTTCCCTCCTTGGTATAAGAAAAGTAAACTGGAGGTCCAAGGAGATTTAATTGTGTTGTATTTGTTACCTGAACTGGGTCCATTCAGCTCTGTCCTAGGTCCAACAAACTATTCCAAGAAGAGACTATGGGGACAGAACTATATTAGGAGCTACAAATTCAGTGCAAGGACAGCCTTAGCTAACTATAAAGGGATTTACCAACTGTAAGGACCTCAGCACTGAGTACATGGAAACCAAGGCAAAATGTTAGCAATGTACTTTTAATCTCTAAGTAGAGACTTGCTCTAAAAACAAGTTGCAAGGAGATCCATGAAGCCAAACTACCTATGAATAATGCACACTGGCTCCTTTTTTTGTAAACAAACATCACTATAGTTTTCCAGCTGAAAAACAACGAAACACTTGGAATATGTGATTTCTAATTAATTGTGGAAATTTACAGTTTAGCATTGCCGTGTTTTTTCCATTCTTGGTACCATTCCTGAGACTTGGGTTTGGGGAGATCTGGGGGAAAGGGTGATGGGAACCCAAACCTGAGAGCACAAATACCAGCTTTGAGAAGGTGGTTATCTTGCACAGCCTTTGAAAAGTCTTGTCTGGGTGCTGTGACGGCCTCAGCTATTGTGGCCAAAGACTACATCACAGTGGCATTTTGGCAGCAGGATGTTTTGGCAGGGAAGGTGAATCCTGGGCGAAGCACAATCTGCCTGGTTTTATGCTGTTTCAGAATCAGTCGCATGTCCTAGTCACTTTTTAAGGTGTGTAAAATATAGTCTAGGAAACAAAGAGATCTGAGAATTTGTTCAATAAAAACAAAAGCTTACCAAGTAGTGAGGAGGCGGGGCAAGGCATACCGCTTAAGGTTCTGCGTCGTGTTTACGTTTCCTGGGGAAAATATCCACTCTCTGTGAATTACCCTAGATACTCATACATCAGACAACCAAACTCTAAGTTTGACTTTGAGTCTGTGAAGCCCTAGATAGTACATGCCTGTTGAAACCAAGACTGCCTGCTGCCTTATGTCTCACTAAAGGCACTACAATCAGCAGGATTAGATTTGCTGACCATCCTGATGAATACTTGAAAGGGAAGAAAAGAAACGAAGAACTCTCCCTAAGGAATCTCTTTACCAAAACCTTGTGTAGTACTTTTAAAGTCTTCTTCAGGATGGGATTAGAAACCTTTCCCCTGACTTTTGGATGTCTTAATTTTATGAAACATTGGTCAGATGTTATAACTTAGATGGAAACCACAGCCTTCCCTCTCTCTTCATTCAGCATTGAAATGGTATCTATTTAGTTCAGCCATCTTGGTTAGAAAATACAGGAAAATATAGCAGTGTAGCAAGACAATTACCAGCAACATCATGATTATATGCGTGCATGGAATATGTGTTTGACAATCAGGCCCTTCAGCTATTAAAATGCTTGGTGGGTTCAAAATTACTATAAATTCCTTTTGAAGGTAATTTTCAAAAGTGAAACATTCCCAAAATTGAAGAATCGTTGAGATCTTTGAAAAATTAAAACAATAAATGAAGTTCAGGATGAAAGTTCAATAAGAATGAGAAATAATTCATGTAAATAGAAAAGATTCAAGAAGAGAAATAATTCATGTAAATAGAAAAGATTCAAGAAGGTTACGTCAGATTTTAACTATCCTAGCATTATTCATTTAATTTCTAGTCATTATGATAATACCAAGCATTTAGAATGCATTTAGTGTTTATGTAGATAGGATCACTCCCTCTCAAAATTACAATTTTGAATTAATATACTATTAAAAATGTCACTAGAAAGTGCTTTTGTTATTCTGCCAGTGGAATAACTGTTCCCTGTTTCTTTTTATAAATGAAGTTTCAGCATTTATTTTTTGATCCTCCTTAGATTTTGAAAACTGTAATGTTTCTGTTTAAGATTTCTCCTCATGCTACATTAGTGCCATGTTCTTTGACAGCATAAAAATATGCAAATATAGCCTTTTTAATGGTGATTTTCATTTTGTTACTGTCGTTTAACTAAAAAACAACTGATGATGTTTCAACTTATCACTTACAACAGTGAAGTTACTGAATTGATATTTATATTCAGAGCAGATGACACAGAAACAAATATGTTTGAACTACCATCTGCACCATGTTGATTTCTTCCTTAAAGTCACAATAGAGTTGCTGAAGTACAGCTTTAGAGGGAAAATCAGACTCGGGGGACAGAGATGGCACATTACTACCCAAGAAAAATTGGTCAGTGAGGTTTGCTGAATTTTGGAGATGGGCTGTGGGGAAGAGAGGGAGAAGAGGAGTGCGGGACTGTGACGTCTGCAACGTCACAGGAATCATTCCATTTTGACAACAAGAGCTCGCCCTGCTTTTTGGCCCTCCATCTCCCAGGCTGCCCACTTGGCTCCTTGCCTCATTGCCTACCTCTCCTTGCAGCCAGTATTACACAGCTTCTCCATCTGTTGCTGGTTGCCAACTGCTGCTTAGGAAACCCCAGAATACTCTGCGCTGAATTACGTGGGAGTGGCCCCTTTCACAGCTATTTGAACTGAGTGAGGCAGGCAGCTGGGTGGGAGGAAAGCTGGCGAGCAGAGTTTTGCTGGGGCCATGTGCCTAGCAAGGCTGACTCCCAAAGGTGGGAGTTTAGCTCAGGAGTCGCTAGAAGATGTCACATAGGAAGCTTCGGTTATTCCAAAATGATTAGAAAATGAAGAGGAGAACTCCTCTTAATGGGCCAGTGGATAGAGTATTGTAATGAATGAGATTTTTCTCCTAGCTTGACCTAAGTAAATGATGCTAAACAATTCAATAAACTCCACTGTGCCTGAATTCCAGATGCTGGGATAGCCAGACCTCATCTTCATGGGTAGAAAAATGAGGCTTCTTTGAAGTCTCTCTACCCTCCCCACACACACTTTCCACCCAGCTTGTCTCCATTCATGTACCCCATTAGCAGGCAATAATAATGATAATTATAGTTAACATTAATTGGGCACTTAGTTTTTGACATAATTGGTGTTAAGCACTTATTGCTGAATAATTACTGTTTGCCCCTCAGAGCCACTCTGTATGTGTCCTCACCCTTTTCTGTGCCCTTCTCTGTGCCCTGGGAGGCTGACAACATCTTTAGACTCCCTTGCCTTTTGACTTCTGGATGGGTTGAACTTACATGTACAAGTCACTGGCAGCAGATCGGTGGCAGGGAGAAAAATGAGATCAGGGTATTATTCCCTGTCTGCCTTGTCACAGCAGATTGGCTGTGTTCCTCCATGGAAAACCTTATCCAGTAACCATCTCCTATAGCTACAGATTCCTCCCCTTGCCCCTTCAGGGCTGTTGGTGGTGACTGCTCTGTTTCACCATCCCTTGTTCCTTTCCTTAACCCTGCCTATACCTTTGTGAACATTCCCTTTATTAAATTCTTCTTAATCACTTGACTTGGGTGGGCCAGCTATTCCCTGCTGGGACCCTCTGAGGCACACACATAGAATCCTCTTAACAATCCCAAGAGGTAGGTTTTCTTGTATAGGTGGGGAAACTATGACTTAAATTGCTTTAGAACTTGCTCCAGGTCATGTATCTGGTGAACACAATGACCAAAAGGCAAACCCAGTTTCCTAACTCTAAACCAGTACCCAGTATTGGCAATATGATCAATTCCAACTTCCTAATATTTTCTTATTGTATAAAATATTATTTGTATTAGTCTGTCTCTTACACTTATCATTGCAAAACCCCAAATTCTTGCTTAGACTATCACAAACTCTTACAATCCTATGACATTAGGGTATATTTACTTGGTTTTACCTAACAGAAAACAATTCAAGTTAGCATAAGAAAAAAAGAAAATAAATTTAAGTTGTGGTGGGAAGCCTTAAATAGCCCCCATGATCTCCAACTCCTGGTATTTATGCCCTCGTATAATCCCCTCCCCTTGAGTGTCTACTACATTTATTAACTTCTAATAAATAGACTATGGCAGAAGTGATGGGATGGCACAAGATTACATTATTTTTTTTAGTGGCATCTATTTTAGGTATTTGCTCTCTCTCATCTATTCTTGGATCACTGTCTCTGGGAAAAGCCAGCTACCCTGTGGAAAGCCCCACATAACAAGGAACAGAGGCCTTCCAATAGCCACAAGAGTGACTCAGAAGTGGATCCTCCCCAGCTGACCCTTCAGATGACTGCAGCTCCAGCCAATACTTGATTGTAGGTTTGTGAGAGACCCTGAACGAGAACCTCTCAGTTAAGTGGCTCCCAGATTCTTGACCCACATAAACTATGAGTATATAAATGTTTCACATTTTCAGGTACCAAGTTTTGTATTGTATTATGTATTATTATATTACACAACACTAAATAACTTAGATTTTGAATCCAAGAGTGGTTCCAAAGGAACAGAATCTCAAGGCTAACTTATCTGAATTGTGAATCCTGTAGGCAAGTTGAACCGTGGAAATGAAGCGGCACCATTGTGTAGCGCACACACCACTGCCGATCTGCTGGCTCACCCATCGCCCACCGACATGAGGCAGTGGCCAGACCTGCCACTGCTCCATCTTCCCCTGGAGCTTCCCCTTCAGCTTCTCTGAATCCTGCGCCAGGTGTGGGTGCTCAGTTCACAGCCTTATGGAGACTGCTTAACCAGATCCTGCAGTTGTGTAAGGTCAAATACCATGAATTTCATAAATACAACAAAAACAAAATGTTCACAAAAAGCCTAAGAAAGTCAGGAGCCAGCATAGTCAGCAGCAGGAGTTTGCTGAACTTCTTTCTCCAGCTCCACCCGAAACCCAACTCTGGGCTACCAGCTTCCCTTCTCAGGTCTCCCAGCCCAAGACTTCATACTCTTGAAAGATAATTGATCTGGTATGGGTCAGCTATCCTCTCCTTGACCAATAGACTGGGGGTTGGGAGTATTACATGATTAAAAAAGCATATAGAAGAGAAGATCGAGGGCAGTACCCCACAGACCACCATGTCTTTCCAAAGGTGTCTCTGCCCCCAGTCTTTCTCCCCTGACTTATCTTACCCACTGGGGTCATAACTTCCTACCAAGTACTCAGGGTTTATCTCAGCAGGGTCTAAAACTACCATCTGAAGTTCAGATAATTCATCAAAATGGTCTGTAATCCACACCTAATGTGCACAGGCCACTTTGAAACCCCATAAAACTACATGTGTACATAATTCATAACAGTTCCCAATTGGCCTTTTCTTATAATTACTTACAGACTTCAAACTTCAGTTAAGCTTTAAAATCTGTTATACAGTTGTCTCCTTTTTATTCAGTAATACTCTCTGTCACCACACTTTGGTCAGGGTACCACAAGGAGAAAGGTTTCCTGGAGATGCTTTCTGACATTATAAATAGAGAAGTATAATTTTCTTTTTAAATTAGATTCCCATCTTTTCACTATCAGTAATGTTTGTTCATCCAGTGAATGACTGCCTGATAAGAAAGAAGCTGTAAGACTCTAACATATTCTTGCCAAGTAATGGCAAAAGCAGTTGTAGTAGTGAGAAAGTCTTAAAACGTATCTCTGCAGGTACTGAATGGCTTTTGTTTAACAGGAGTTATTAGGTACACACTGTACATTTGCTTAAATGTGTACAATATGCTTGTGAACTTGTGCTAACAGAATGCTCACTAAATGGTATTGTCCTTCGCTTTGTGGGTTTTTTTAATATCTATAGGTATTTAAATTATAAAAATGAGGAGATCTGGCAATTGGAGTTATGGATCTCAATTTTTGTGTGATGAGAATCATCTAAAGAAGTTGTTTTGATAAAAGTGCTAGCTCCAGACCCATAAATTCAGATTTAGCTGACCCAGGATAGACCTGGGAATTTAAATACTTAGTAAGTGCCCCCAGGTGATTCTGACAAAGGACATCTGCCAGTCCACGCCTTGAAATAATCATAAAAATTGAAGTAAACCCAGAATTTAAACCAGTCAGTTCTTGGCTGAATAAATACCAAAACAAAACTAAACAAAAACCTTCTAGGGCTTCCCTGGTGGCGCAGTGGTTGAGAGTCCACCTGCTGATGCAGGGGACACGGGTTCGTGCCCCAGTCCGGGAAGATCCCACATGCCGCGGAGCGGCTGGGCCCGTGAGCCATGGCCGCTGAGGTTGCGCGTCCGGAGCCTGTGCTCCACAACGGGAGAGGCCAAAACAGTGAGAGGCCCACATACAGCAAAAAAGGAAGGAAAAAAAAAAAAAAAAAACCTTCTAATTCTTGTGAACCCAATCACATCACCAAGCCATACCACAGTCCAAAAGGAATTACTTCTGACATGGAGGCTTGTACTGAGTGAAAAGATCAGCCAGCCACAAAGTCAAACAAGCAAAGAAAACTCTAGGAAGTAGAAAAGGTCAGAATGAGCATGAGCACCCCTCAGCCTGGGTTTCTGAGCATCTTGATAATAAGGCTTGTGAAGCTCAGCGATAGAGGAGGCAAAGTGTTCTAAATGCTAGGCAAATGAGAAAAAAAGGACCATTTTGTTTTAAGGAACGGTTTCTGTTTAGAATGTTTGGAAAATGAGCCCTTAATAGCATCCTTTTATTGGTACCAACTCCATAGATTTGGTTGCTTTTAGAAAGATGTTATCAAACAACTTCCCTGAAGACCTGCAGCCCTGTTGCCTTTGCTGTGTGTCAGGCACAATTTAACCTTCATTATGTTCTCAGCAGAGGTGTTTATGTAAGACACTGTAATCTCCATGCATTGCTTCCTCTTTTTGTTCTTCCACAGCCTCAAATGCCAAGTGCTTTTTTAAAAAGCCTGCAGTTAGCACAACTGACCTATCTGTTTTACCCAAGCTCACCCTGAGGGTGACGGGCTTTCAAAGGCTGTGCAGGTTTCAAGGATGATGGACTGGCAAAGAATGCTAAAGTGGAGCTGGTAAAATTGAATGACAGATGCGGGTTCAACTGACCAGGGTTTATGGCCAAGGGTTAAGGGAAACACCGGGATTCAGGTCGGGGGTGAAGGTAAGACAGAGATGTGGCCAGGAGCAGGGTCAGAGACCAGGGGCTCCATACTGAGTAAACAGGCCTTTGGAAGAAGTGTGAATTCTTGTTCCACTAGAGACAAAAAATGAACAAGTAGCTATATAGTTCAGAAAGCCAAGGTCAATTACCAGAGGAGTTGAAAGGTAGCACGACAAAAAATAAAACCCTCCACGCTAGTCAGCTGCTAGACCCAAGGAGTCAGGAGAAGAGTGCCTCAGGGTCTTTCTGCTGAACATGGCAATGTTTCCCAAAGTGAGGTCTCTGTGTTACTGACTTCATCCGGACCACTGGTTAAAAATGCAGAGTCAGGGGCTTCCCTGGTGGGGCGGTGGTTGAGAGTACGCCTGCCGATGCAGGGAACACGGGTCCGTGCCCCGGTCCGGGAAGATCCCACATGCCGCCGAGCAGCTGGGCCCGTGAGTCATGGCCGCTGGGCCTGCGCGTCCGGAGCCTGTGCTCCGCAACCAGAGAGGCCACAACAGTGAGAGCCTGCGTATCGCCAAAAAAAAAAAAAAATTTAGAGTCAGGTGACTCTACCAAGGTCTACTAATTGCCTCTAAGGGTGTGGCTGAACTCCCGCCGCTGGGCTCTATGTTCATAGAGACCCTCCAAGTAAGTGGCTCACGCAACACGCTTCATTCTACTCCCCTCCTCCACCCCTTCTATCTTATTCAATACAATTAGATGTCAGTGTCTTTAGCACAGGACTCTCATCTGGTTCCTGTGAAAAGCTGTATTGAATCTAGCAGAGTGAAGGTTCTCATGGGGATGTAGACTGTTCAGTAACTATTTCTTGCAGAACAAAAGTTACAGGACCAAACAGTACAGGCCAATGGTGTCATAATGTCTAGAAAGACACATTTGCAGAATATATCATTTTCTTACCAAAGTAGCAAGGCATTACTATACTGGTCTCTTGGATTAATGTAGCAACTTTCCCCTAATGAGCTCTAAGCTGTTCCATTAGTATAGCTGTAAAAATAAGACAAGAGAAAGTAAACACAGAGTCATCCAAAGTGGGTATTAACCACTAGTAAAGGAGGAAACAGAGTCCAGTTCTCCTCATCCTCAGCAATACAGAAAACACAATTAATATTTACTATCTGTGCATAGCTCATCAACTAAAGGAAAGCAACAAATAAATACACACATGTACAATAAACAACGTGAAAGAAGGGAGAGAATTCATAACTGTGGTTTTCCCACAAATTGTTCTGTAAAGTGATAATAACATCCCCAAATCACTTGTACTGAGTTCCCAACTTGTGTACACACAGCCATTATACTTCCCTAGTAGGAATGGCAGCCAAGTCACACTGCTAGAACTGAAGCCAAGGACAATTACTGGAAAACACCATTAACCCCTAGTTTCCTCCCTTCTGCACCAAACCCACCTGTGTGGCTTTTGAGTCTTGTCCCAGAGTAAACACAACTCTACTTGTACTTTCCACCAATGGAAAAATTCACACTTACTCAAATTCATGGAAGACTATGAGTACTTTCAAGTTAAAGTAACCTTTCAAGCCTTACAATCCTGTCATTCTTTAAGGAGTTCCTATTAAGTCTTAAATGCTTCAGAGATTAAAAAGGTATGTTAATGTTATTAGGGACTTGAGATAAAATGCCATGCCTTGCAGGGTATCTTACGCTTAATGAAAACATTTTCATCACATTCTGAGTCTATTATGCCAGATCTTCATTTCATAAGTTGTAAGATAATCTTATTTTAATTAGAAGAGCTATACCAAGTACATTAGACTAATACAGTTAAATATATCCATCAACTTTCTTCTTGTCAGGTAAAATGGCTCCTTTGGAGTCATAAGGATGTGCTGGCACAGGTGTCAGTAAAAGAAAAAGCACTAAATATATGTGTGGATAAATTCTGAATGGTTTGTAGAGCATTAAATGAGTTTTCTAAGGAGGATTCAATACGGTAGCCACGGTCACATGTGGCTATTGAGTTCTTGAAACATGGCTAGCTCAAACTGAAATGTGCTATAACGTAAACACTGGATCTCAAAAATTTAGTGTAAAATCTATAAAATACCTCATTAATAATGTATATATTAATTACACGTTGAAATAATTATGTTTCAGCTATTTGGTCTAAAAAAATATAGGATTAATATTAATTTCTCCTGTTGCTTTTTACCTTTTAAAATATGGTTTCCAAAAACCTTTAAGTTCCATATGTAATGCACATTTCTACTGAACACTGTTGCTCTATATCATCTAAACAATATGTAAGATCAAACCCGAATTATCTGTAAGATACTATCCATGTTGTTAAATAATAAACATAAATGATAAAATGATAAATCTCAAATTGGCTCCCTCTAAATTCTGAATAAATTCCCAATTATCTTTCCCCACTGTCCAGTCAGTTAAATGAAAGAATGGAAAAGCCAGTCTTAATAGCAGCCTAAGAGAGATGCTACCAGACAGGTCTGTGGCTGCAGAAGAAAGTACCTTCCTGAGCCAGACACAGGTCACGTGATTCTCAGCAGTCGATTGTGAAACGAAGCCAGAAGTATCTTGTGGGAGAACCACTCTTTAACAACAATCACACAGAACATCTATGACCCAGATGCTCAAGCTGGAGCGGGAACGCTTGAAATTTCATCTTGTGGTTTTGCAATTCTTGCAAAGGAAGGAAAGAGAAAAGGTACACATTTGGAAAAGTTTTCAAAATAAACAAGTACCCCTAAAGACTGAGTTAAAACACCTTGTTGGAAGGCCAGGAAAAATGTGAGCACCAATCAAAACAGAGAGCATGTAAACAAAAAGACTCATGCCAAGCTGGTAACATAAAAGGGCCATACAAATATTTTTCAATGTAGAACTTGCTACTCTTGAAGAAAAGAATATAGAGCAGGTCAGAGGCAAACGAAAAACAAATGGTCCATGAAGAAATCAGCAGAGCACCTCACAAGGGACTTCAAAGAAAAATGCAAACTCCCTTAAGTATAACAAAGTCAGGAAGCCAGCTGGAAAAGGCCAAGGTCACTCAGGGACCTCAACAAAGGGATGGCAGGGAGAATCATTGAATTATTTGCCTCATTCTTGACTGGAGAAGCCCGTAGAAAGAGTCTCACCTCCATTTTCCTTTAAAGCAGACAAGTCAGAGGTATTAAAACAAACAGTGGAAAATAAAGGACTTTCCTACACCTAAGTGACAAACTAAATGTAAATAAATCACCAGGACCAGACGACATCCACCCAAGATTTCCACAGCAGCTCAAGGGTGAAATATGTATGTGTTGGCCAAAATGTATAACCTGTTCTTATTAATGCCACTGTGGAAGAATAATGGCAGGTTGCCAGCATGACTCATGTTCATAAGAAGGACGCCAGAGGAGATTCTGGAAACAAAAGTCTCTCTACATAAACACTGAGAATGCAATACCTGGGGGAGTTATGGTTTATCTGAGGAAGAGTCTTCTCTAATAATCTACAAGGGGCATTTTTTTAGATGATTTAGGATACTTGAACTACATACTAAGAAATTCTCAGAATTTTGTTGAGTTTTCTTTTTGAGTGCTTATCTGTTAGAAATCAGACTGAGTATTTATGAATGAAATTATATAATATTGGGGGTCTGCTTTAAAACACCCAAGAAGAAAAAAGTTAGGAAAAAAAAAATGTAAGAAGAAAGAAAGCAGACTATTGATAAGATGGGTACAAAGTGGTTTATTATCCTTTTCTTTCTCCTTTTGTGCTTGAAAATCTCCATAATAAAGTTAAATCAGTCAAGGAGGGAACATAGGAATATATAAACACACATCCAAAAAGAAACCAAGGAGTACTATTTATTTAGACTTTCAAAAACACTGACAAAGTTTCACACTTACATTTTATACACACAGACACACACACACACACACACACACGAAGTGAGTTTATCACTTATAATGAAACCTTTTATCACAGAGAGGGAATCACCCTAGAGACAAAGGCAAAGGGGAAAAATAAATGGGAATTTTGTTGGATAATGAAGTGCTAATAGTGGTATTCCTGATGAACCAGTTTTATATAGACTCATAAGAGAAAAAAAAAAAAAAGGCCAAACGGAAAAATCAAGTTTGTAGCTAGTATGAAACTCATTATTTGTAGTGAACTGTCCAAGCTTATAGGGAGAAAAAAAAATGCTGAAAAATAACTTCCAAGTCTGCCTAAGTAGAAAGAAAAAAGATAGATGGTCTTTAATGTGTACCACTATTAAAAGATTAATTTTAGAAAATAGTAATATAGAAATATATGTATAAGATGTGAGATCTTATCAATCACTACAATTCTAGAAAAATGTTCGGGAAGAACTATGAACATTCCTCCTAAAATCAGCTTATTTTACTTCTACGGCTAAAGAGAAAATACAACGCTAAAGAATCGTGGGAAAGAATGTTTTAGAAATAAAACATTTTCAGGACTAGCTATGCCTAAGGCAGCAAACTGTCTGCTTTTTCTGGTCACCACATCTCAGTGACAGTACAACTAAACTGAATGAAGTCTGGAGAACAACATCTAGAATCAGTAAGAGAGCTGAGCAGATTGTATCATATTAGGTTCAGACAGTTAAAACTTGTCGGCATAGAATCACAGAAACTTGAGTGATACTGTATGATCTATGTTTACTGAATAAGAAGCTGAGTGTGAAATGGTTAACTCATGTCATCTAATAATCAGGAATTGTTATTTTACACTCAGGGAAGTTAGTGTAAAATAGAAATAAAATGACAATAGGAATGCTGTCCATCAAGATATTTGTTTATTTGGTCTTTCTCTAAAATTATTGCAATACTTTCCAATCATATCATAATCTGTACTAAAAAAATCAACTAATAATCACAATCCAGAAGCAAATATTTTCAAGCTTCATATCTAAGAAGACAGCATAATTTTGTAATCTTTCAGTTCTGCTTATTCAACGGTTCATCTTATTTTAGATAGCTAAAAACTGTATTTGTGAATTTATAAATTGTAAAGCCAAAAGTAAGGCTAAATTGAAACTTCCTGTTCCTCTCCTGAAAGTGTCAGTGATGATGGTTTCATTTGCTACCTCACAAGAGTCAAAGGATGTCTGGTATCTGGTGCAGCCACAAACTTGTCCAACTTGCCACAATGTCCCTGACTCAACTTCCAGACTCAATCTCTATGCTATTTGGTAGATGTCAGGTAAATAGCAAAAATATAAAAGCCTCATCATCATTATAACCGATATTAACCCTTGCCTAATAACCTTTGCCTTCTTGCTATTCAAGAAGAAAATTATTCAGTAACAACAGCTAATTAGCTAAAATATTAATCATGATGATCTCTGGTTACTGGTTCTATTGATAATTTTAATTTCCTTCTTTATATTTTTGTATTGTCCAATTTTAAAAATACAGATTAATTGATCTTTAATCAGGAAAAGCATTAAGAGTATTTTCTTAATTTTTATTTTATATTGGATTATAGTTGATTTACAATGTTGTGTTAGTTTCAAGTGTACAGCAAAGTGATTCAGTTATACGTATACATATATCGATTCTTTTTCAGATTCTTTTCCTATATAGGTTATTACAGAACAGAGTAGAGATGAAGAGTATTTTAAAATAGGTGCCACAAATTTCCGTTTATATAATCTGGAAGGAATATTTAGAGTCAATAATATCTCACTGGCAAACAAGTTTTCAAGACTGAAGTTTTATATAATGACTTCCCATTTTCTCTAAAATAGAAAATGCACTTGATTTCCATCCATTTAGAAGTTGTGAATCAAAGTCCTTTATAAGAAAAACAAACTTAAAAATCTAAAGTGTTCCAACTTTAATTTTTGATGAAGACATATCATCACCACCTACCATCCCTTACAACTGAGCAAAACAGTCTTAGAGACACACTCAACTACCACAGCACACAGAGGATGCCACTATTTCTTTGTCCAGGTGACTCTGCTGTGTTCTGGATCACAAGAGGGAGTTTGACATTTCGGAATAAAATGCCACAGGATCTCAAAAGAGGACTTTGAGGATTCTCAGGGTTTATATGAACTAAGTGAACGAAGTGAGAGTTTCACTTCACCTCATTCACTTAAGGAATCTCAATCAGTTGTTCCCCAAATAGCAAAGTATGGACTCAGCAAAAGGACCCAAGAATTATACCACACATTGTTTATGGCTGAGTGAGCTTAGAGAGGGCTGGTATATGCTGAGCACACAGCTATGTGTCATGAAGCCATCAATCAAATTCAGTTGATAATAGAATTCCCTAAATAAATGAATTATAGAAATCAATGAGTCTGCTATTCTTTCAGAGTTTAAAATCACTGAAAAATTTACCATAGATTTAAGAGGCAATTAAATAGTGGGCATCAATATTCTCTTATTCATTTCACAGCTCTTTCTGTCTTAACTGCTCTGTTTATCAAAGATGCAAACAGACTGCTAAAGACAGGCTCCACTGGGGTCATCCCAAGAATAATGGGAATGAAGGCAGTAGTTAAGCTGAGTTACCTTCTGTGAACTCCTAATAACAAAATTAAGTGAAGCTCCTTAGGACCCAACCAATCATATCCACCAATATTGGTCCAGACCTCACTTGCCTGTTACCTCAGTTAGTAGCGTCAAAGAGAAAGAAAAAATGAAACTCCACAGGCAATCAAAACCTCTCACATTAGCTCTTAAGTTTAACTTCATTTTTTTCCCTCACATACTAACAATAACTTTTTTGAGTCTCACCTTTCCTCTTTGTTCCACTACAAAGCACTATCAATGCCTAAAAGTCCCAGAGAGCACTTAGTCAAGGAGAGAAACAAAAGGCACAGATAATTATCAATTCAGTAATATGCACTGAAGTGAGTCAGTTCAACCTATCTGTTCGTATGAGGCCTAGACTGGCAAATGTAGTCCAACACTGGGTGAAAGGGGAGTGCGTGTATTTATATAACAATAAAGCTTAATTTCTTTCATTCTCCATGATATCACTGCACCAAGCTTTCTGACTTAACACCAGGACGGCAGCGTGTAAAGGCTGCCCACTATATGCCGGGCACTGGGTTAGGCACTGAAAACACGAAGAGGAACAAATCATGGGTCCCTTCCCAAAGAAGCTCCAGGGGTGATGGGGAAGAAGGACATAGAAACCAATCATTGCCACGAAGTGTGAAAGGCATGATACTGTCTGAGACACAAGCAGCAAAACAGGGTTATTAATGCTTTTAGGGGCAGGGATCCAGAAAGGGCTCAGAGGAGGTGATTATCTGAGTTTGAGTGGCTGAGATGTCTTTGAAGAACAATTGAAATTTAGCCAACAAACAAGGAACAGAGGACAATTCACGTAAAGGTCATAGAGTGTGCAAAAGTACAGAGTGTGGAACAGCCTAGTATTTTGGCAACTGTAAGTAATTTGGTGTGGTTGGAATGAAAAATGAACAATAATAAAAGCCTCTGTCCTCTGAGTCTATACATCATCCATCCATCGCTCCTCTGATTGGGGGCTATTTACTGAAATGAATCTGTTTGGGCTCCCCTACTTGTGCAGGTTTAGTTCACACAGAAGCTCTGGTTATCACTCCATATTCATCTGATGCCGCCATTTCTGGTCATGAGCAGCCATGTTGCATGACCGAACTTCTAGTTGTGCTCCACTGTGACCTCTGCTCCACTTGGCTGCAAACACTTAAAAGGAAAATTGACCCTGAGAGAGCTGACGCATTTTTATGAAAATATAATTACTAATAGGGCTTTATTGTTGAAAATACAAATTAAGTCTTTTTCTCCAACCTTATCCTTATGCATCTTCCTCCTCCACTCTCTAGTCAAAGATATATTCTTAGCATATACCAAAAAATACAGTTTTTTCTTTTTGAATACACTTTAATTATAGGGATTGTGTTGTATTTATAGCTGTTCCTAGGTGGCTGGCAGAGAGGCTTACCTACAAATGACTGATGAACAGAACAATCAATCACTCACTTCATCTGATTGGTGCATTGAAGGCAAGTGTGGAAGCATATGCCATATAGAGCCAGTCAACTGAGGAAAGAAAAATATTGTACATTGTCTGCAATTTTAATGATCCAAGAGAATAAGACATATGAGAAATCTTTGTATAAATCCTACTTAAAAATAAAATAATGGAAGGGAATATCAGTCACGATGTCTTGGCTACAAGAAATGGAAAGTTTATTGCCTCAACAATAAGGAAAATGTATTATCTCATATAAGAAGTCCAAGTTTCCAGGGTTGATTAATTCAGTGGCTCAACAGTGACATCTTTTTTATCTGCCATCTTTAGGTTTTTACTCCTGTTTGCCTCTTTCACAGTTATAATTTGTGCAGTAGCTTCAACTATTACACGATCACATAATATCCACATGACAGATTGAGAAATGAGGGCACACCTCTTTCTCATATTTTCATCATGAGAAATGAGGGCACATCTCTTTCTCATATTTTCGACATATCTCTTTGGCCAGAATTGCATCATGTGTCCAATCCTAAACCAAGGGCAGTCAAGGGGTTTGGAATTACAGTGACTGGCTCAGCCATGGACTAATCAAGGTCCACCTTGCTGAGGGGCTGGAGAGGGTTCCACCTTCCCCCAGGAACATGAACAAAATCAGCGTTCTGAAGAAAAAATTAAGAGGGTGGGGAGACACAGGCAGGATTTGCTATTAAATAAGCAACAAGTAGTGTTCAATATAGACAATGACCTATTTAACTTCATTTCATTGCACTCACTCAACTTGCAAAGTGTCAAATAAGCAACAGGTAAACTGTATTTTCCATAAAAAGAGGCCCAACTGTATTTACTTTTAAGAGAGAAGAAACAGATGAATAAACCTTCAACAAAAAAGTAAGCAAATGAATGAGAACTAAAATAAGAGCATAAAGAAGTTTAAGTGCTATGATCTTTGAGTGAAAAAACATTACGTTTGACTATCATGGGTTATCTTTACAAAATAAATACTAAAATTTCAGTGCTGCCATCGATACATTAAGTCAAAGCTCCTTCATGTATTTCTTCTGTTGACAGTAAAGATTAAAAAGTGATCATATTTAATAAAAGAGACAAGAAACTTAAAGAAAAACAACCAAAGGCTGAACTTCCAGCTACAGCCTTTATAATTACATTTGCTATGTCTGCAATCCTTTACCCAGACATATGCAGGTTTTCACCAACTCTTTGAGGATAATGCTAACTAACTTCTTAATTTTTTCAGAAGTTATTTTGGTGGGCGGAATAATTTAGCTCTAACCACAGTTAATACAGTTTTAAGAAACCTTTCTGGAATTCAGTGCCTGTCATACATTTAACGTTAATACCATGTTGCAATATTTAAAAGTTTATTAACATGATGTATTTCAAGCTATACATTTTTAAATTAATCTCAAACTAAATCGAAGGATACACCCATTAAGCATACCTTTAAGAGTTGAATATTGGACATAACACTCACCACTGGATGCCTAGCAACCCCGGTATCAGCACTTACAGTAAGTCTATCTTAAACACTAATGTAAAATTAGAAATGACTATATATCCACTTCAAGTCTCTGTTTGCTAGAAAAATGCACTTTTTCTGTTGTTAATGATTCTATATTTTGCTACCCTGGGGAGCTGAATTTCAACGTACAGGTGGAGAAGGGGGTGTCTTGGTCATTAAATGATCATTCACTCTCAACGAGCAGTCCTAAGAATGGTGACTACTTACTAAAGCAATGATGCCAATCACTGGTCATCACAGTTAAAATGAAATTAATGTTGGATGAGTAACTCAAGCCATCTTTTTTTTTTTTTGTAAGCCCCATGGAAAGAATACCTTGCTTCCATACATTCTAATTTCCAAAAAGCATGTAAGATTAGATTATGAGTGCCTTGGGGGCACTCTCAAGGCTCTCCTATTCTTTAAAATGCCTGAGGTAGTCCCCACAGTCAAAAAATGTCATCTCTCATCCCATTTTCTCCTGCTCAAGTACATGATAACAAATAACCTTTCTAATTCTGCATACATTCCCATGTCTGTACATTTACATTACTGGAGTCTCCGGTGTCACAGTTGCTAAGGAGCTCTCTGAAGCACTGCGGTTATTCTCTGCCAACTGCGTTTGGCTGCCCAACTCCTTCTGGGCTCCCAAAGCTGGCAAGCTAATATGCTAATAGAATTCATTAGCCTGGGCTTTGACAGACAGTTAAAACAGGACTCTACATCAGCACTCCAGCACTGCACAGCCATTATGCCATTTCAGGAGGCGCAGCTAATTCAAAGAAGATGATGACAGGGTGTGCAATCAGGGAACATTAGAGTGTCGGGCAATGGAGAGGCGGAACATGCGAGGCAGGCAATCCTGCCAGCAACCCCGATTTGATTTCTGGCACCACTGGCGGGCTTGGCCAAAAACCGAGGTAATGAGATAAACTGAAATGCCAGGCACTGGGACTGGTCTTTGAGGTAATTATTCTCTGGGGTAACAAGGGACAAGATGAAAAAGCTTTCAGGGACAGGCAGTGGGCACCCGTGGGACCCGGTTTCCATTACAGCGTGACACTCTGCCGAGCAACTCTCTCTCCACTCAGGAGCGCAGGGTACTAAACAGGCTGTCAGAAGGGAGGGGAGAGTGGGAAGGGGTCTGGGAGAGGAAATAAAACTGAAAAAAAAAAAAAGATAGAAACAAGATAGAGAGGTTGTCAGAGCCAAGCAAGGGAGCGAGGATTAAGTGAGGTGTTTCAGAATCTCTGTTAGGAAGGACGGTAACGGACGTGTCTTTAATCAATTAGTCTTTACATTCAACTCACTCTGGGGAGAAAGGAAAGGGGACAAGGCAAAGGACACAACAGGCCACAGAAGCCCCAAGAGCAGTAAAATCCCTTAAGATGCCGGTCGAAAACAGATAAGCCTTTGGCATTTTTCCCTTTGGGGCTCTTGGCTCTGTCAGGTTGAGGACCTGAGTGAAATGATTAAGAGACCACTTTCTGGAAGTTCAAGCCTCTAACCCGCTGCATATAATCAGGCTTGCCCGGCAATTCTTTATGTAGGAACAGGCCTAAGGCTAAAGTTGAACCAGAAATGAATCATTTCTCATTCTGCAGTGAATACTACTCCTTCTGAATCAACTTGGAGGTCACTGGCTAAACAAACTGGGAAGCGTGTGTGTTACAAACCAGGAGAGTTACTTTGTGTGCACAGACCTAGAGCTTTAGCTTTTTTTGAACTTTACGAGAGAAAACATTCCCCAGCTGAAAGTAAACACTACCTCGGGATTGACAACTGAGAACATGTACGAATCTTGTCACCTTTGCCCTGCTTGGCTTCAAAAGTGGGAACCAAGATACAATATTTGAACACACACACACACACGCCACGTTTTGATCCCAGAGAAGCTGTATGTTCCAGTGGTGTACTTTCAGTTTTTGATTTCTGCATATAACAAAACCTACCCAATGTTCATCAACTATACCTCTCATATTTTCTCCAAAGATCTCTCCTGGCCCATTCTCTCTTCTTTTTATACGTAGTCTTGAACAGTAGCATCTCATTCATTCGTGCAATTTCAGTTATCACCTCTACAGAAATGATTATCAACCTCTCTCTAAAATCCAGTTATCTATAAACTCCAGGCCCAAATCTTCACTGGCCTTTTGGACAGCACTAATGATGTACACAGAGCTGGAGAACAATATCTTCTGACACACAGCCACCAACTCAAATTCCACAGGTCCAAAACTCTTACGTTGCTGTTTCCGTGAATAACATCGCTATCTTTTTATTCACCCAGTTCAAAACCTTGGAGTCATCTTCTCTTTCTCTTGTCTCCCACACCCAATTTGATGCAAACTTTGTTGCATCAAACTGTCACGTCTCTTGTATTGATCCCTGAATGCCATTCCCACCATGTTTTTCTAATTTAGGAGCTACATTATGAATTAAATAGTGTTTCAGGATAAAACTGAGAATATAACCACTATAATATTATTTCAGAGAAAATATAGTCTATATACCTGCCAGCCAACCAACTTCAACTCATTCCTGACTCTGTTTACAATACCCCAAATTTATATCCAGTCAGTTTCAAATCTTGTCACTCTATCTCCATTTCTCTTATATTTGTTACCTCCAGATAAGGTCCTGCTGGTATCCTAAGTTCTGCCCTCAAAACTTCCACCTGGAGCATAGCAAGAACCTCTTAACTGATCTTAGTTACATACATTGCCATAAGATTAGCTTTTTAAAACATCAGTCTAATCATGACATACCCCTACTCAAAAACTTTCTATAATGTTTCTATCTCAAGAATGGTTAATCTGGCATTAAAAACCCTCTGTAACGTGGCAGGAACCTGTTACTCCAATTTTCCCTCCTTCCACACTTACTCTAATATCCTAGCCACTCCATTTCACTTTCTTTTGCTGAACAAATTATAGTATGTACTTTTCAAAACAGTCACTTCACTTTGCTTAGAACGCACTAATATCCCAACTATAAATTTCTTCTTGTCACATCCTACCCACCCTCCAGATTGTTCAAATCCTATATCTTTCAGGAGGTATTACCAGTTTTCTTCCCCTCCCTCCCCCAACCCCCGTGTAAACTAACTGCTAACTCAACCACCCTAATAAATAAATGAGTTAACACACATACGTTTTGCCAGTATTGTCTTTCTTTGAAAGAAAGATAGGAGGGGTTGTGTCTAAGATCATGTATGAAACATACCACACACAGATAGGCATGTAGTTATTCTTCTTCCCTATGCCATAAATGAAAGGTATCCACATAATTAGGTTAGCAAACAAGTTCAAATAATTGGGAGATATGATTTGCCCAGCTGATTAACCTCAGTGTTCTCCAAAAGGGTTCCCTCCATAGTACCATCACATGGTTCTGTGTCCACCCAAATCACCTTGAGGCAGAGATTAGCTGAATAAGTGACACTCTCCCAGTGTTCCTCTCTCCTGACCTCTCCATTCTGGTTGTAAAGAAATCCTGATGACTCCCTTGATGTCCATCAACTGACACTTATAGGACTCCTACATAATCAGAGAGGGTCATTCAGCTAGAAATAAAAATTTACAGCTGAAAGATGCTGGGAGGAATGTTTTTTTTTTTTTTTTTTTTTTTTTTTTTGGTTGATAGTGAGGTGTAAATCAAATTCACTGTGGAGCAGGCCATCCCCTTCCTCCGATTTCCAATTTGCATCCTGGAGAGGATGGAAAAGCCCTCCTGTTGAGAACCACTGCTATCATGAGCACTAGTATTGATTCAGAGTATTGTGTCACTCGGGTACTCTGAGAAAGAAAAAAAGATTTTTTTAGAACCTCTGATTTAGGTTATGCTGATTATTACATTGCCTATATCCACAGGGTTGTTATGATAACAAATACAAAAATATTTTTTATTACAAAAAACCCCACAAATTCTGTGACAGTTTTAGGTAACCTAAATATCTATCCACCCAGTATGGAATAATTTGTAGTTGATAATTTATCTGGACTCTGCCAACATAGACTCATCGATATGGATCTCCTTTCAGATTGGACTTAACACAACACAAAGTCACATAAGCCAGGAAAAAAGAAAAAAAAGAATTATCTGCCTTCACTCCCTTTCTATAGCTGTCATGTTAACTGGTTATTTTCATATCTCCACTTTACCCCAAGCCTCATGGTCTTTTTTGTTGCTGTTATTTATGACAGAGAAGTTGAGATACACAATCACAGAGAACATAATTAGAATCATAGAATTTTAGAGCTAGAAGAGAGAGACCACAGAGGTTATAACTGAGAGTAAAGTTTATTTGGGAGATATAATTTTATTTTTCCCCTTCGTGGGTTAAACAACCAGTACAATCTGCTCCAGATTGCTGCGTCCCTTCTTAAAAGTAAATTAACTATATCTTCTAAAGAAGGGAATTCTTTTCTCTTTGCACATACTTTAAGCGGTAGTTACTGGTAACTTTTAGAAGGTGTTGTTTGTCGCTTGCTGCCGTCCCTGCCAGAAATGCAGTCTGGCATCCACTCTTCTCAGCGAACGTTCTAATTACAATATGCCCCCTTTTCCAAATGGTCTCAGGATGAGTGAAATAAACAGGCATGCAAAGAAACACCATCATTAACAATTTCAATGACATGGAGAATTATGATGATGAAAGAAAATGTCCTGACACATTCCTTGACAAAATCTTCAGAAAAGGAAATGCATCCTCTAAGTGTGGTTTTAATGCTAAGCAAAATACAGTTGGCATGAGGATGGTAAAGTCAAAATCACAAGAGGAAAGAGAATCAGAAGATGTGGATTCTAATCCCAACTCTGCAAATGGTGTGAACACCAGACAACCTAGTGGGAAGTAATCTGGCAATTGTAAAAAAATAAGAATTTTTAAAAGCATGGTATGTAAAGGTATTTTTAACCACCCTACATTGTGCACATTCAATTATTATCTGCCCTATCAGCTTGTAAACCCATGGATGTCAGCAACCTATTTTTGGTTTTTTTAGCAGGACGAGTCCATTATCCTATACAGTATCTTGTAAGTAAAAGATGATGTGTGTTGAATAAAAGAATACATGAGTAAAGAATACAAGAATTATTGAATGATCAAGTTACTGAATGAATGAAAATAACATGTTAAAGGAAAGGAAAGAGAACAAAACCATAAATGGACCATAAACACCCTAATGGGTTACAGTCATTGAACAGCATTCTAATGAGACACAAAAAATGCTTTCTCTTTTTAGCAAATAAGAGGCTATTAATCGAAGGTGTTTCTCCACCTGCTTAACGAGGGATAACATTTCAAAACACTGTCAGTCACTTCCAGATTTCTTTTCAGAGGGGGGAAAGAAGGCACCACACTAGGATGGGAATTTATAAGGGCTATTCATCCGCAAGCTTCAGGACATCACTGATCACCAGCTGGGGTCAGGAAGAACTTATGGGGTCCCCTAAAAGCTTCCTTCAGAGCGTGCCACAGTGCTCACTGCCAGAGCCGCAACACCAATGCTAAAATGAAGCTCAACTGCTATTTTTTTTATTGAGTAGCAACTCTTATGGTTTTCAAAATGAGAAGAGAACACAACACAGAAATCTGCTCACACGGCACCAGCAGCTCTGCTGTGGAGGCTTCCAAACAAAATGCAGGCAGTGGGTGATGAAAGTAAAGAAAACGGTGACTTTGTTGATCTAAAACCCACAGCATTCTACCTCTGTGAAGGACCAGACTATTTCACCAAAGGACCAGGAAAATAACGTAACTTTCTCCTGAGAAAGTACATGGCACGGAAGGGCAAATATTTCATCTTTAAGGTCAACGGCTATATCACCGTCAGTTTTCTCACTGAAAAGCTACTTTGGAAGTAAAGAAATGCCCTATTAGAACGTAGAACTTTTCCGCCCAGGCTAGTAATTTCATTAGGTTAAAATAGTTTCGTGAGATCATTTCACCTGGGAAAATAAACAGGATATGTAAGAGATGAAACTCCTTTCAAGGACACGATGGATGCTTTAAAAACACACAGGAGACAGCTGCTCGTGGCAAAGCGGCTGGGGTTTATTTAAAGAAAAACATAATTGTCAGACATTGGTTCCAATAGCTGGTGTCCCAGGAATCCTGGATGACATATTCAAAACAAGCCTTGATCTTGGGCTGGCATGCACGCTTCTCAGGCACAGATCTTCTTGTTGATGCAAACACAGGTGAAGCTGCCTTACAACATTAGCAGAAGCCACCAAAGTCCTTAACCATCCACGCTCCTCCCCCCTGCAGGGAACAGCTTGAGGCACTGTGCTGTGCCCAGAGTCAAAAGTTTATTCCATCTCAGGGATACTGGCAGCCAGGGCCCCTGAAGAGACCATCGCCACACTCAGCAAAGTCAAAACGTTTGCCAGATCCTCACTGTTGGCCTTAGACATCAATAAGAGCTCTGGGAAAAGAATGCAAGCCAGATGACTATACCTGTTTTCAGATTAACAGCGCCTTGAATATACTAGAATACAGTATAGATTAGATATAGGAACATTAGGTGGTGCTGAGCTATGTAAAGAAAAGAGGAACACACCACTAATGCTCAAAGTCAATTTAAAAAAAAAAGAAAAAAAAGAAAACAGGGCTTCCCTGGTGGCGCAGTGGTTGAGAGTCCGCCTGCCGATGCAAGGAACACGGGTTCACGCCCCGGTCCGGGAAGATCCCACATACCGCAGGGCGGCTGGGCCCGTGAGCCATGGCCGCTGATCCTGCGCGTCCAGAGCCTGTGCTCCGCAACGGGAGAGGCCACAACAGTGAGAGGCCCGTATAATGCAAAAAAAAAAAAAGAAAACAGAAAAGAAAAAAAAGAAAAGAGGAACACATTTAATCCCAGTGTAGCTCTCCCAGGCTTGTAAACTCATTCATGTAATAACTACGTGGAGAGTGGCTGCTTTGTGTACGGGAGATAGGAATACAATGGTGAACAAGGCTTGGTCCTTGTCCTTTAAGAGCTGGGGTAAAGCATTCAATAAACACTTTTTCTTCCAAGTTTTTCCTAGGTCTCAAACTTCTGTAAGGGAAATGGGAGAAAATGACATTTAAACCAAATGTGGCTATATGCACTTGTAGTTGAGGAGAGGTGCAGGTGGTGGCAGTGACGTAAGTCACCTAGTCAGGGAGAAACGAGATGGGGGGACGTGCAGTAGTTAGTGCCTTGTTTAGCAAAGTGCATTGGTGAGTAACAGCCATGCAGAGGAAGCCCAAGCAGGTTTATTGGTAGGAAATGGAGAGAGCTGGATTGCTCAGCATAAACAAGTATGAGAAAATATTATTTTTCTTTTTGGAGTGGCTGGAAGGCAGCACAGAAAGGAAAGAGACAGAGAGAGCCAAAAAACATAGCAGGCATCCAGAACTTAGGTTGGGAGACTGGCGGAGGGACTTTTTAAAGAGCCCAATGTTCAAGTTTAGATTATCTGATTATGGAATGCCACATAACTTCCCTCGCTGTTACCCATTTCTTCAGTGAAATGCCACCACACACAGCTGCTTCGCAGATGTGATATTTTAGGAATGCGAGGGAAAGAATGAAGTAGAAGAAAAGTGTCCTGTGTCTGGGTTGATGCCAGGGCAGAGATAAAGAAACAGCCACAAAACACAAAATAAATACTGAAAATCCAGCATCATGAAGAAATCAGAGCCCAAGATGACGAGATGAAGCCAACTCCCTGGACACATGTAAAACTCCTGGGACAGGTATTGGTATTTCCCTTAAGGTGTCAGGTAGCGATTCTTAAGAGCAGCAGGTGACATCTGGATTGTACTTCTGCAGGGCAGGACCGTGTCTTTGTCTTTGCGTATCACATCATGCCTCTACAGGCACTACTACAAACCTCCTAGGAAGGACTTATGAATGGTGATGAATAATTTAGAATAGTGAGATGAAATCCCGGCACCTAACTACCAAGCAGAGAATCAAGGGCTTCCCAGGGGCCTTCAAGTCTGAAACACAGGAACTGCTCTGTGTGCACATGAATGAGTAATTGCCCCACGACCCTCGTTTCAGAGGCTCCTACCCAGAAGTTTCTTCCCTATCATTCTGCCCAAGATTGAGATTCTCACCATCAGGCATCTTGGGATAGACTTAAGGCAACCTATTCAATAATATTATGTCAATTATACCTCAATTTTTTAAAAAGACAACAGATTCAGGAGCAATGCCTTCATACCAGTTCTCACATCCAGCACAGAGAAAACCCCTTCATATGTTGAAAAGGTTTTCGAACACACACTCTTAGAAGACGCGTTACCTCTTTTTTGTTATTTGAATTTGAAACCAGCAAAGACCAAGCTAGTCATTCTTTGGGTTATGAGTGGTGTTTAAGGCAGAGCCACCTTCATGTCAGAAGAAAAAAGAAAATGAACAAACTGTATTTTTAAAATAGATGAAGTTACTCTTACACAGAATTAGTTCTGTCCTAGTGAGATGTTGCCTAAAGAAAAGAAGCTCCTGACACTCAGTCATTCACTGATTTACTGAGCACATACAATGCCCGGTGCAGGGGATAATAATGTGGACAAGGTAGACATAGTCTCTGCCTTCATGGCGGTAGCATTACAATGGGAGACATTTATACAACAGTAAAGGCGAAGTTTAGATACAGAATGGGAGGTGCCACGTTATGGGGATACAGTATGCCATGAGAGTGAGCAGGGGACCAGCTCAGATCCCAGGTCAAGAACAGCCTTTGAGAAGAACTTTCATGTAACTTGAGACCTAAATGAGGGATAGGATCTGGCTCAGAAAGAGGCAGGGAGAAGCAAGCAGAAGATGTGAACACAAACACTGACGGAGAGGAGCAGACAACAAAGAGTGTTTACGAAGAGAGACCCCAGAGAAGCAGGATTGAGACTCCAGGTAGAGAGGGGTCCTCTGGCCCACACGAAAGGAGGTGTTAAGGATTAATTCAACAGGGAGGACGTTCAGTTGAGTTGGCTCTAATGCCTACGGAAGCAAAGAAAAATCTAAGCCTGTAATGCCTCAAGCTTACAAAATTGAAACCTATGGACAACCAATCACAAAACAGCCCATGAGTCTTTAAGTTATAGCCAATCAATAATTTCCTTGCTTTAATGCTGCCTTTTCCCTATAAAAGTCTCTCCCCAGCTCCTGTCAGTGGAGTGCTCCTAACCACTTCCCGTTTGGCACTGCCTGATTCAAATAGATTTTTGCTCAAATAAACTCTTAATAGTTTTAATATGCCTCAGTTTATCTTTAACAGACAGAAGGAACAAGGATGGAAGGCAGGCACTTGGTAGGAGCACAGCAAGAAGCGGAGGCCATTTCTGAATAATAGCTTCTATATCCCTTGAAACAGGGGTCCAGGTTAGCGGCCGAGAGTGAGAGAGAGGATAAGGGCAAGGTCCGAAGAGATTGTTTTTCTTCTTTGCCGCCTTCACTGACCACTTGTGTGGGCAGATAAATTCTGTCCCTGAAATTGCCAAGTCCCTAACAGGAGCTCTTCATGTACATCCTGCTTTATTATTTTGGAAGGGATAGTTTAAATATTAAATATCATGAACGAAATTACGCTAGACAGAAAGGAGTTACAGAAGGAGATAATGTAGCCTGTCAAGAAAAAAAAATCAAGAAATTATCCTATTATAAAGCTCCTTTTTAGCTGCAATGATGAAATATTTCTACATAGGATGGATTTTAGGACCATCCAGCATCACTGTTTTTGTCTATTTCTATATTCATATTGGACCCTGGGGTCTCTGCAATATCTATAAAGAGAATTCTGCCATAAGACAAAAAGGCCCGGCTCAAAATATTTGTGAAGTTGCAGCATCTTTTTAATCTCCCATATTCTATAATAGGATATTACAATTTTCAAAATTTAATCAAATTTATATTTCAAATTCTTTTTTTATAAAACTTTCATCACAGTACATTATGTTGCTTAGCTATCCCTTTATTAGATCCTATGTATTAAATTTCATTCAGAATCAAATAGTAAAACTATTTTTTTTTTTTTTTTTTGCGGTGTGCGGGCCCCTCACCGCTGTGGCCCCTCCTGTTGCAGAGCACAGGCTCTGGACGCGCAGGATCAGCGGCCATGGCTCACGGGCCCAGCCGCTCTGCGGCATGTGGTATCTTCCCGGACCGGGGCACGAACCGGTGTCCCCTGCATCGGCAGGTGGACTCTCAACCACTGCGCCACCAGGGAAGCCCCCAAAACTATCTCTTTTGAAGAACTGATGTGCTCCCTCCTTCCTGATAACAAAAATTATGCAATTTACTAGGTCTCTTCCTTTGACACGGCTGGAGGGGAATTCTTATGTCTAATTGGAGCAACTCTATTACCCTCAGAGTTAACATATTCCTCCTTTTCCAGTTCCTCTAGTCTGTGGCCTGAACTGATGTGTCCCTACTGGACAAACCTTTTGGGATAGGTGATACAAATAAATTAATTAAAAGACCAACTTAATCTTGTGGATAGTGGAAAGCAATTCAATTTCTCCATGAACACTGTTTACCTGGTCTTCACAGCACATAATAAATCTGTTATAAACCAAATACTTAGTCTTGCTCTAACATCCTGAGGCTACACTAGAAAAAATTATGTTGGAAACTTCTCATAACTTAGATTCTATTGTGTCCAAATCTACTCAGTGGCATCCCAACCTCTTATTAAACCACACAACAATGTACAAGGAAAACAAACAAAAGTGTAATTCATCAGTGGTTTTAAAAAATTTTGGATCCAGTATTTTATCAGATATTTTGTTGCCCATTTCACTTGGCTATCTTCCAGAAAGTGGTATTCTAATTTTTCTGAGGCTAATTGTAGCTCTGCTTGCTCGGTGGTTTCTATGCTTCTGAGTGATTTGTTTTACTCAGTTTATACCATGCACATGCCTCACGTTCTTTTCCAGGAGCCAGCCCATGATATTGAGAGGTGATACACATCTGGTACCTTTAAAAGTAGCATCTGCACTGCCTGCAATAATTAGCATTTTGCTTTACGGTGCATCCTGCTTTGCATTTATACTGCACCCTGAATCAAATGACTTTAAGACCCTGAAGTAGTTAATCTATACAGCACTGCTACCTCGCCCAATAGCTCAGAAAGATCTGAAGAAATTTTATTCAAATTCAACCTAGAAAATGGGTGAAAGTGAAATTAGGCAAGCAAGGCAATAAAGCAAGAAGCCTAGAATAAGAACACCTGAAGATGAAAAACCTGGAGCTGAGTCTCTAAGCCAAACTACTTCCCTAAGAATTCCTGAGCGCTAATGAAAGCAATGAACACTGTACACAGCTTGCCTCCCCTCCCCCCCTCCTGTATCCTGCCTGCTGGTGGACTCTCAATGGCCTACATGTCTTCTCCATGACAGCATTAAAGTCAAGCAAAAAGTACTTGTAAGACAATAAAGAATAGCTATCCTACCATCCTATAAGGTTTCCTTTATGCTGAGTGAAACAGGTATTTTTAAAACCGTTCAAGAATACCACCTTGTTTCCCCAATAAGCAGTAGATTGTTTAAAAGCAATTTTTACAAATGATTTCTAGAAGTTATAAGTATTCTGCTTTGCTTTTGCAAAAAGCCTAGTTCCCCTCCCCTTCTATATACCTATCCACTGGGGAGTGGACAAATGATACATACGAATTCTGTTCTGACCTCTATAGATGGAATATGGCAACTTGCTTCATTTTGGCATAGGAACAAGTTATTTCTCTGCTGAAGCTGTAGGTTTACTAAGAACCCCGAGTGCATCTTCAGTCTCATTAGCTTTTCCAGGATGCGGGGCTGTTGTAGTGCATTTTAGAATTTTCACTATGTTTACAGGATGATTCACAACTTGCCGTTTAAAATAAATGCGTTATTCCAACATCATCTTTTCCCCACTAGGTGAAGACTGTGTCCTTACCATGTACAAAATTTCCATTATTTTTTGGAGTCTCTTTCTGAACTTCCTATTTATTTCTCTGATCTGGTTATCTATGCACGGGTAGTATATGACATTAAATTCTGAGGCTCTATAATAGGTTTAATATCTGGTAATACTCATCTCTCTTCAATGTTCTTTTTCAGAATTTCCCTAGCTATTCATATTTATTTTTCCACATATTCTTTTGCATCAATGTGTATACTTTTTAAATATACTATTGGTCTTTTAATTGGCATCCCAATGTATAAATTAACTTAGTAAGAATATCTTTATTGACTATGGCTACCCGAAACAAGACATATCTTTTCACTTGTTCAGCAGTTTTTTGGTGCCTTCTAACAGTGTTCTAAACTTTTCTTTATATAGACCATGCATATACTTTATTAGGTGTATTCCTAGCTACTTTATTTTTATGCTGCTACTTTATAAAGGATTTTTTAAAATTACATTAGATCTTAAAACTTGTTATTTGCATATGAAAGCTATTGATTCATAGGTATAAAATTTTTACTACACTACCTTATTTAATCTCTTATTGTTTTAATATTTCTTTTTCCGTTCATTCTCTTGAGTTTTCCAGCTATAAAATCATACCACCTAGAAATAGTAATTTTTTTAACCTTCTTTAAAATTTTTGTAATTCTATTGTCCTTCTTTGGTTAATTGCATGAATTATTACCTCCCGTACAAGGGCAAATAAAAGTGGTAGCAGTGGGAATTGATATCTATTCCTGTTTAGAGTGGGTACCCATCTAGGAAAAAAATTATATCCATAATTTATAACTTATACATTATGCAAGAATAAATTCCAAATCAAATATTTACATATAAATAATTAAATCAAAGAAGAAAATATGAGAGAATTTCTTTATAAACATAGTTTCAAGGATTTCTTTCAAAATATTATTCAAAATCCAGAAGCCATAAAAGAAAAGAATGATACATTTGATTACATTTTAAAATATTTCTACCTAGCAAAATAAAATAAAATAAAAACAAAGACAAAAGACAAAAAAATAAACCAGTAATAAAAAAAGGTATTTACAACTCATATAACAGAGAAAATGAAAATTCAAATGTAGGCCACATTTGTAGTCTTTCTATTTTAAAGACTAATGGGGAAATAAAATTTTATATTTGTATTTGTGTATGTATGAACAAATTACAGAAGGGAACACAACAAAGTATTAATAATGGTTATCTATGGAAGCGGAGTGAGAACTGAGTAAATTGGGGAGAGGGTTAGAAGAAAGACATTTCACTATATAGTCATTCATTCATTCAAGTTTTTCAACAAATTAATAAATTAAAAAAAAATAAAGTAGTGACTTCTCAGAAAGATGAGAACAGAAAAGTAGGTCAAAATTCCTCTTCCAGATCAGCTGAAAAATGAGTAAAGTATGTCAAGGAATTTCTTCCAGAATTGGCCCAGATGAACAAGACTGAAGTGAGTTATCAAGAGCTAACTGAAAGAATCTCCTTTCCAAGAAAGCACAGCCCACAAACTCACCTAGTGTTGCAAGGGACACTAACAGCCCATGCTAAACTGTGCAAATTAGAAACAAGCACCCTCACCCCAGGAAGGACTCAGTTCCCCCAGCCTGGGCAAGTAAACAATGTACTTATGATCAAGTTTAGATAATTCCTCTTCCTCTGGATGGAAGCAGTCTAACTCCAGGGCACACAGCTCGGTCAGCAAGAATATGAATTTCAGCCCCCGCTCAGCCAAATGCCCTCACCCAACCATTCAGAGTTGTGAGAAAGTAAGGCAAGGCACAGAGAGGAACACATTCACTTGGATGCCCTCACACCACTGCCTCAGTGTCATGGAACAAACCACGTCAAGCAGGGAGAATTAGGGATTCAGCTGACCCCAGTTTCCTGTTATGTATTTCCCCTTCCCCAATGCGATGGAATACTTTTCTAAATTAAAGGGGAATTTTTCCTAAAAAGCGGGGGGAGGGGGGGGAGGGAGGGAAAGGACAGAGGAAATTTAGGAAAAACAGGAACTTCCTGCCTTAGAGTCAGTTTCGGCGCTACATGAAAACACTCCAAGGCAAAAGCATGGGGTTGAGAAAATATATGAGGCCACACAAAAGAAAGCACAGACAGGCAGCTTCTCACCAACTGACAAATTCATCCTAACTCTGAGGCATTTTCCTGAAACAAAAGGACATTTACCCAGACTGGCAGGCAGATAACAAATGACATCATGTACCTAAAAGCAAGCACTAGGTTAAAAGGAAAATCAGATATGAAAATATGACTGCTGGGGCTTCCCTGGTGGCACAGTGGTTAAGAATCCACCTGCCAATGCAGGGGACACGGGTTCGAGCCCTGGTCCGGGAAGATCCCACATGCCACGGAGCAACTAAGCCTGTGCGCTGCAACTACTGAGCCTGTGCTCTAGAGCCCACGAGCCACAACTACTGAGCCTGCGAGCCACAACTACTGAAGCCCGCGTGCCTAGAGCCTGTGCTCCGCAACAAGAGAAGCTACCACAATGAGAAGCCTGTGCACCACAACGAAGAGTAGCCCCCACTCACTGCAACTAGAGAAAGCCCGCACACCACAACTAAGACCCAATACAAGCAAAAATTAATTAATTAATTAAACAAAAACAAAAACAAAAACAACAAAACCTGACTGCTGGTTTCAACAGGTATATAAAATGCTATCCCCTTCTGGGATTTCCCATGCCCCATTTTCCTTTCCATACTTATCCATCTGCCTAATAATCAAACTATTAATATGAATCTGTATGATCTCTTTCATCATAAGATATAAAAGGATGAGTAAAAAACATCAAGCTAAGCAGTGAGCAGACCGAAAGAGAAAGTACCATTTTAATTTTTGCTCAAATAACAGATCAAAATAGACCTGCCTTCTATCAAAGATAAGTACACACAAGAAAAACAGTGTTAAGTCCTTTGAAAAGTTTTGGCAAGAAAATAAAAAACACATGATAAAGCTGGAACAGTATATTTTTACAAAGATATGTTCCAAGTCACAAACATTCAAACATTTTAGAACATTGTTTTTATACTATTTAAAGTGAAAGATAAGATATAGGAAGATATTTTTGAAAGGGATTGACAACATAAGGGAAAAAAAGTAAAGCATGTAAGGTTAACTAATAATGTCCTGAAGTATTTAAAATATCACTCACAGCTGTAAAGAACTAAAGTGACCTTGCAGTGTATTAAAGCTGGGATGTGGAGAGAAATTTGACATGTTCTTTCAGAAAGAAAAGGCAAAGAAAAAAGAAATGAAAAAGTCAGAGCAAAAGGATAGAAGAGCAAGCAGCAGAAATCTGACATCTGGATGACTGATCTTCCTTGAGGAGAAAATAGAATACCCCAGGACAAAGTCATTTAAGAAATAGGGCTTTAAGCTTCCAACATTCTCCTCCAGTTTATTCTTGCTAAAAACTGAATGCTAGCTCAAATGTCCAGTGCATTGATCTTCCTGCCCAGTTTGTAGGTTGTTTTCCTCAGGAGACAAATATGAGAGTCACAACCCAAATGTCTTGTCTTGAAAGAGAATACAGTGTATTTATTAGATGAAAATAAGTAAGAGAGCAGTAAAATATACAATATTGATTTAGATATTGAGCAGTAATAATCAAAATGACAACAATAACAACTTAGGTATATCAAATATTTTCTATGTGTCAGGGACCATTCAGAGCATTATCTTATTTAATAATCACCAACAACCCTATGAAGAAAGTATTACTATCATCACTGTTTCAGTGATTGGTAACCTAAAGCTTAGCAGAAGTGAGTAATTGTCAAAGATGGCACAGTTTGGAGAAGGGAGAACAGAGACTTGAGTCTAGTTTTTCTCTCTCTGGAGTCCGTGCTTTTAACCACCATGTCATTGCCATGTGACGGGAGTTCTGAAAATCCAGGTTATCCTGGATTGTGATGCTCATTCCCAAGATATTCCTTTGTGGTCCCCCCAGAGCCTGTACTTTCAGATGCAGCCAATGAAGAATCAGGAGAGACTGGATCTCTAGTGTGAGCAAATCAACCCCTGAGGGCCTCTGCCCAGTTAAGCTTTGATTATTTCTGTGATGTATAGAAATGTGTAGCTTGTTATTGGCCGTGGCCCAGAACTATATTAATCATTGAATAAAGCCTAGTATTGGGTGTCAGTGAAACCCTGGACTGCTCGAAATGAAGAAGACAAAAGAGAGATGGGGTAGGGGAGGCAGAGGATAGACAATAGACTATGAAAGCAAATGCAGCTTTCTAACTAACCAAGCAGATTCCAACTGATCACACAAACTCCAGCAGCTGGACAGGCACCACCTACATCAGAGAGGTCATTAAACATCCAAAGAACGATAAAGCTATCTCCAGATTTTGCCTTACTTTTGATGATATGTACCATAATCATAACCTTGGTTATACGGGCCTGCTGCCTTTTTTTTTTTTAAGCAATTCTTTTATTTTTGAATTTTATTTTATTTATTTTTTTATACAGCAGGTTCTTGTTAGTTATCTATTTTATACATATTACTGTATATATGTCAATCCCAAGGGCCTGCAGCTTTTTATGAAAAGTGTCAAGTAAACTCACTGAGTCAATTTGTAAACTGAAAGGAAAACACTGGCTTCCCCCAGACAAATACAATAGAACAGAAAAATGTGTCAATGATATAATAGGGAAAAACAAACAAACAAACAAAAACCTCTCCTAAAAGAAAGAAATGAATAAACCTACAGAAAAATAGGACATATCTATGTTTATCAAAACAATAAAAGTGACCAACACCTTGACATATCTTAACAAAATCACTGAATTTCTAGGATGAGAAAGAAACCCCCAAGTATCCAGGCATAAAAAGAAAGTGACCTAGAATAAGTAACAAAAAATCAGGCTGGCCTCAGACTTCTCCCCTGAAACATTAGATTCTAGATGAAAATGAAACAGAATCTACCCTAAATACAATGTTCTTCTGAAGGCTCAAAGTGTAATTCTCATAGAAAAGCTTCTGCAAAGTCCTGCCACACATGTGAAAAAGAATAATATCAAACATTAAGTTGCCTATACATATTAACTTACTACTTCTCACAGCTTCCATGGAAAGTGATATTATTATTATTTTAGTAAAGAGGATGCTGAAACACAGGGAACTTAGTAAACTGCCTGAAACCACATATCTAGGGAGTAGCACCCAAGCACTCCAGCTGCAAAATCTGTACTTTGAACCATTATGCTGTTTGAAAACTAACAAATCATCTAAAATAAAAGGTAATGAACAAGTAATTTACCAATGATAGTATTATGATAAATCCGTTCTGGATAACTCTTCTCATCCCTCAGGTTTAAGCTTAAATATCATTCCATTAGGGAAGTCTTCCCTGTGACATCTTCCAGACTAGGTCTTCCACTCAGGGTATAAATAGGAAACTAGAGCTCCTTAGGTCTTTCAAACAGAGGGAATTTAATACAAGGAATCAATTACAAAGATGATGAAAAAGCTGTGAAAATAAACAGGGACAGTGAGGCAAAAGATTTATAACAGAGATTAATAACAGCAGGAAGTTACTGTTACCTCTGTGAAATAAAAGGACAATGGCAACAAGCAGGGTTCCAGAAGTCATGGCTTTTGGGAGGAAGCTAGGACCACAAAGTGAGGGACTCTCTGATAGGAGCTAGCAACCCAGAAGAGATGGAGCTATTGCTGGAGTGACCCAAGGGGACAGACAGAGAAGGGGAGAAATACACTGGACTCTCTTCCTTGCCACCTTCCAATCTCCTGCCACTGCTTCCCATGGCTGAATCTATCTGAAAGGTGCAGGAGACGGAAACCTGGGTAACATTGTTCCCTATGACGGACAGCAGAACAGCAGAAGGACGGTGACTACAGATGAACTCCTCTGGCCATGCCACCAAATACCCCCACGATATCTCTACTGTAATATGCCTTACCTTGTATCCGTTTGTTCAAGGTTTGCCATCCCCACTGCTATAGCCATGGCATTGTACCTTTTAGGTCAGCCTTCAGGAAAGAACATGTGCAGTTAGCTGACAGCCTCCAGCTGCCACACCTACTGGCTCCACCGTGGCATTCACACCAAGGCCATACTTTGCTAGAGCTGCTCTGAGCCAATGACCAAGCACAGCAGAGGTATTTGAGCTGAGCCATTCCTGGACCACAGGACCGATGTGGCTCCTCTTTCTGCTCCCCATCAGCCTAGCTGAGACTTTCTCAGAGCTGCACTGTAGACATAGGTTCTTCCTACCCTACCCTCCTTCCTTCCCCTCTTCCTGCAACATGGTCAGACCTGCATGATGGCCTGAGCTCCCCTCATCTACTCCCACTCCCTTCTCCACGATCCTTCACAGGTATTTCCTCCAATCTCTTGCACTTCTTATTCCATCTTGGCGTGTGTTTTCCTGGAAACCCCACCAAACTATAACCTCCTGGAGAGGAGAGACTATGTAGATCTTGTTCGTTGCTATAGTCCCATCACCCAGTATAATACCTGGTACAGAGCTGGCATACACTACATATTTAACAAATAATTGTTAAATGTTTGAAGAACTACATTTATACCACACAATACATTTTTAGCAATAAGTATTCATCATGAACAGATTTGAAACAAGCAGTAAATAACTTGCCTTCAGGTATATTCACCATGAGTCATCTTGCAGTTTACAGCTTGCTCTCATACAAAAAGAATTCTGTATTAATCATTAAGGTGAATAATATACTAACATTCCTAGACTTGACATAGGGGATAGCTCCTAGAATTCTTCTGTGGTTTCCAAGTAAAGCAAATAACTTTTAAGTTGGTATTTCAAATTTTTCCGATTTTCACTATTCACTGAAAGACGTGTGTATTCAGCAGATAGGGAACAAAGAGCCTACATAAGGTCAGAAGACAAGATTATTAATAGGATTATTCTTGTAGTCAGGGAACTGAACACTATAGAATCCAATTTAACTACCCCTCTCCCTGTTGGCCCCTTATTTGAATCTCACCCTTTTTTTTCCTTTTTCAGAGGGGAAAACATTTAAAATTTCTGAATCAAAGCTGGGATTACTAAAACCAAGCACACAGTGCTAGACAGTGCTAGCAATTTTCTTTCATCTTCCTCCACAAAATCAAGAGCAAGATAAGAAGATAGGATGTCGAGAGAAATAATAGGCATCATGTTAAGTGCCAAGCTCTTTAAAAAAGTCTCCTATGCCACCAAGATTAACCCCTTGTTAAGACAAAAATCTGAACTAGGCAAATACTTATGTGCTTCTGTATGAAACTTCTGGAAAAGTCTAGGCTTACTTGGTACAATGGATAGGCACTCATTCAGTTTCAATGTCTATTATATTTCTGAAATTAATTACATAAAAATAACTTAAGACATAATCGTTCCCTGTGACCCATATGTCTTGTCAACTGGTAGGTAAATCTACAGGCTTAATGAGATTCAGTTTTTACTGTGTTGGCAAGATGACTTTAAGAGATGATGCTGTGAACTTCCACTGGAAGGCATGCGTCTGGTCGTCATCCATTTTGTGATGGTAGCAGACATGGTGCTCAATGCCCAGCTCCAGCCAGCCAGTAGGAGTTGCAAAATGTTACTATAATATTATTTTGTCTTCATTTATGAACTGCAATACTTTATAAAGAGAAACCATCTCATCCATAATTTGATTATCTTAGGTATAGTTAGTGTAGAAAAGGCAGAATAAAATCTTTATCAATTTACTTACCAGCTTTCAAAATAATGAATTGGATCCAGAGGATCCTCCAAAGGTGACTAATGAATCTTTCTTTTTATTTTAATGTCATTCTGAACTTATTTCTTTAAATAGATTTCATGTGTCTTAATCCATTGCAGCTATTATCTTTATTCGTGCACAAATTAAGCCACCTTTAGCCAGAGTCCTTTTGAAACAATCTCCATAGACTTTGATAGTGGCTTTGACTTCAGATATGACAAGATTTCCATGCTCATCTTGTGCATGTCCTACCCCAGACCTGAAATCAGCCTCTTCTCCAAGAAGTTATGGTTTATGTATGGGGGGGAAATGTGAGCTGGTGGTGCTCATTTGCTGCTTGGGTTGGTCACTGTTCTAAGCTTTTACAGGGAGCAAAGTTAGGAAATATGTAATTTGGAAAAAGGATAAAATATATCATGTGTCCATACCTCACTGATGCTCCAAATTCAGGACTAAGGGGTTTTTACAAGTCTTACATTACAATGGCAGTACAGGCATGCAATCAGAAAAACCCTGATGATGGAAAAACAGAGCCATCTTGTTTCTTTTAAAAAGAGAGAGGAAGACAGAGATAGACACAGAGAGATGAAGGAGAAACTAATTGATTAGAAGAGAACAAAAACACACCCATTGGGATGGTTATTACCAAAAACAAAAACAAAAACTCTTTTAGTGTAGAGACCAGCAGACCTGGTCCCTTATGGCATTTCACCCATTTCTACCTTGGTTGTAGTTCTTTGGTGGCAATGCAGCAGGAACCAACTGTTGCTTACTTAATCTAGAAAGGAAATCATTGGAAGGAATAGGATAGCTTATAGGGTGGAAGAAAAAGCTGAACAACAGAGCTTGACAAAGAGCAGAGACCTGAGTGGCATCAGATGTCGTGGTGGCAGGAACAAATGGGTGATAACTCGTTCCCACTCTGTGTGCCTCTGTGTGCAGTGAACTATTGATCACATATTGGAACTATTCTCAGCTTTCAGTCCCTCTGCTCAAGATTCTTTTCCCCTGGAAGTCTCAGTGGTATAACTTGGGCTGGGTCCCCTCCCTTGGTCATTATTGACAAGCTTAGCATTGCTATATCTGTGAGGAGGATTATTTCCCTGAAGCAAAAAATTAGGACCAAAAAAAGAAGAAAATTGGAGAATATATGTTGGGCAGGAAAATCAGCAGAGGTCTTCTCCTACCTCCTTCACTGAACTGCAAGAGGCTCACTCATTTCAGTATCCACAGAACACAGCTTAGTGCCTGGCTGTGAAATGTGCATAGTGGATGTTAACACTGGCCACCATAGGTCTTGCCAAAAGCATGGACCTGCGATATAGAAAGGCAATGCCATCCAACACAACTTGACTATGTCAGACGTGCTGGGAGACAACAGATGAACCCAAGCCCTGTAGAGAACCAAAGAGAAATAAAATAAATGGAAGAAACAAAAGAGAAGTACACTTTGGGTCGACCACATAACTCCGTAGAAATCAGAGGCAGCACATCCTTTTGAACAAAGGCCTGAGAAGATGAAAGACCAAGGTGTTGCACATACACATATATCAGACTAATTATTGATTGATTACTGGAGTCCATATGCTGATTTGTATATGGAACCCCCAATTTTAAGACAAAGTTACAATGTGAGACTCTGCCAGTCGTGGTTATAGTATTTCCCACTCTGTGTGCCTCTGTGTGCAGTGAGCTATTGATCATATATTGATCTGGTAGATACATTCCTACATATCTTTGTCAGTATTACCATTTCTGAACATGAAAGGCAGCAATATTTTGCCATTAATATGAAGGACTGCCATATAAAGTAGGATCACAGACAAGAGGCATCCTTTATTGAAACTGAGAATGTTATATAAGCAATTATATAAAATATGTCAGTGCCTAGCCATTTCTAAATCAACATTGTAGTCCATTAATGTTAACATGCAGTGTATGAAAAGTTGTGAGTACAAAGCTCTTTTTTAATGCAGGTAACTTTAATAGCAACATACATGCAGGAGTAAGTATTGTTTCACACTCCACTGATGCAAATTTGATTATACACAATGCACTAAAATAATTTTGCACCAGAATGTATATAAAAAATAAGTCACTGAAATAATGTTCAGATTCTAAGCTAAATATCAATTAAAATTCTGGACAATTCTAAAACAACCAAGACATACTTTCCTTGTACAGACATAGATCTACTCAAACACTAAGGAGGAAAGTTACATTATACATTATCCATCCTTAGCTTGTTCTGGAAAGTTTGGACACTTCTGCACTTTTCTAATTATTTCTGTTCCTCTACAAAGATGTCTGATCAGTCAGTTAAATCGAAGTTGTTTAATAATAGCCTTCTGTATATATAAAGGCGCTGGCTGAAGAAACCGAAATTCCAAAAGTACATCCCTTCTCTACGAATTGTCTTTTATTTGGAAATGGCTTCGTGGTCTCATGAAAAGGAGTTAAGAGGAGTCCTGAATATCAATTCTTCAATTCAAGACAATCTTCTAAAGAAAAAAAAAAAAAAACCTTTTAGAGAGGAGAGGAATAAGATGAAAGAAAATCTTTCACACATAAAATACATTCGGGAAATGCTAGTTAAATGAACAGTGTCAGGGACCCCAACTTAAGCCAACATCGCTACTGCATTTCAGAAAACTCTGTCCAGACATCTCAGGCAAACCGGTAAAGAGGACCTGACAGAAGTTTATTTGCTTCAGGGAATGAACTTTCCAGAGCAAGTCATCGTAAGAGAATAAACATGACCCCAAAACAATCAATGATTTGACTGGCTGAAGAGACGACCCAGGCGCTGGCACTCACCTCTTTCCATTCCCCGTCTGACACCCAGGAGAAGAAGAGGCTCCAGGTAAAACCCCAGCACCCTATTTTATATCTTCATGCGGAGAGAGGACAGAGGCACCAGCATTGCCAAGTTCGTCCACTCCAACAGATCCCAACACAAAGTAGGAGAGGGGTCTCATCCCTCATTTTGCCACAGACTGTCCTTCAGTCTGGGTGCTGAGAGGGCTCTGTCCTGTACCTGGTGTGCTCAGCAGGGGGCTGCAGTGCCTAAAGGCGAGCAGAGCAGCATGTGATGGCTGGGCATCTCTCAGGCATGTATGGGAATCCCTGGAATTACCGTTTCAGGGGAGCACTGCACAGGTATTGATCACGTGATAGTGAGAGCCCCTCAAATTTGGGACTTTATTGATAATGTGATGGCACTGTACCTACAGGTTAGTGAGCTTGAGTCAATTCAGAGAACAAATAAATGAATAAACCCTAGTCACTTTAAAACACTCTTCCCTTCACAGTACTTGACTTCAATCAAAATTAGAAGACTGTGATGTCACAGAAGACTGTGATATATCAAGACAAAGGATAACAATGGGAAATATCTAGGTTTATACTGGACAATGGTCTCTGACAATTATCATCTTTTCTTTGAATCCCATGTTGTAGTACCAATCCAAGCAACTCCTAAGCTCCTTAAAGATTTGCTTGATTTTTTTTAACATCTTTATTGGAGTATAATTGCTTTACAATGGTGTGTTAGTTTCTGCTTTATAACAAAGTGAATCGGTTATACATATACATATGTTCCCATATCTCTTCCATCTTGCGTCTCCCTCCCTCCCACCCTCCCTATCCCACCCCTCTAGGTGGTCACACACCACCTAGCTGATCTCCCTGTGCTAGGCAGCTGCTTCCCACTAGCTATCTGTTTTACATTTGGTAGTGTATGTATGTTCATGCCACTCTCTCACTTTGTCACAGCTTACCCTTCCCCCTCCCCATGTCCTCAAGTCCATGCTCTAGTAGGTCTGTGTCTTTATTCCCGTCTTACCCCTAGGTACTTCATGACCTTGTTTCTTTTTTTTTCTTAGATTCCATATATATGTGTTAGCATACGGTATTTGTTTTTCTCTTTCTGACTTACTTCACTCTGTATGACAGACTCTAGGTCCATCCACCTCACTACAAATAACTCAATTTTGTTTCTTTTTATGGCTGAGTAATATTCCATTGTATATATATGCCACATCTTCTTTATCCATTCATCCGTTGATGGACACTTAGGTTGCTTCCATGTCCTGGCTATTGTAAAAAGAGCTGCAATTGATTTTTTTTTAATATGCATTCTGGAAAGTTTCTTTCAACCGTTTTAGTGTCATCTTGTCCCATCATATCTGATAAGCAAAAAAATTAACTCAGGTTGACATCTTCCCTACAAGAGACTCAGAGCTATTGAATTATCTAAAGATGGTTCTAAATACCAGCGTTTAAATGATAACTGATCTGCAAAAAGCAAGCATTGTTTCTGACACGCCATGTCACATTTCTAACTCTTCACTCTGCATTGTGCTACATCCTGCAATGTCAGCTAACGTGGAAATCAGCAGTACACAACATGACAGGGTGACTTAAAATTGAATGAAAGCCACTATTCAGGCTGAGCATCCATTTTATGCCATCCATTAGGAAAAATATAAGGGCAAAGAATGAAAGGTTATTTTCAGAAACCATTGTTTGAAATAAGCTATGCTTCCTTGAACACTTACATAAAAGGTATCTCTCTTTTCTGTATCTTTACTCAGTAATTTATTATTGTGAAAGCCAATTTAAAAGATAAATCCTGGGCTTCCCTGGTGGCGCAGTGGTTGAGAGTCCGCCTGCCGATGCAGGGGACACGGGTTCGTGCCCCGATCCCGGAAGATCCCACATGCCGCGGAGCGGCTGGGCCCGCGAGCCATGGCCGCGGAGCCTGTGTGTCCGGAGCCTGTGCTCCGCAACGGGAGAGGCCACAGCAGTGAGAGGCCCGCGTACAGCAAAAAAAAAAAAAAAAAAAAAGATAAATCCTATGCCATTTCCCTAATCAACTTGCACTTACACATGCTGTCACCTCATTCCATAATATAGTTTTTGGCTTGAAATCATGGACCTTTTAAATTCTAGAGTTGGAAAGGACCTGGGAGATAATATAGGTCAACCCATTTACTGTGCTGATGAAACAGAGGCAGGATGTAAAAAGATTTGTCCAAAGTCACATTGCTAATTAGTGGCAAAGCTCCTGCTAGAACCTGCATCCCCTTTCACTCAGTGTCTTTCAATTATGTCATGAAGGGGGGGGCGGTGTAAGCTGCAAAGAGGAATGCAGCAAGCTGGAGGGCACCTTGAGATTATTTACAATGGTATAAAAAGCAATTAGACCTAACATGCTCTGACTGAATTTCTGCTTTATTTTCATTTCTTGTCACATTTCAGTGATTTAAGAGAGTTTGTTATTTACTTAGAATGGCCAAGAAACAAAATCCTGGGAATCTGATAAAATGTGCTGTGTAATAAGCCAAAAATTAAATGAATGGAAAGCCAAGGAAAAGACCAAAGAAAACACAGGAGAGGGCAGGGATCTGGAGAGGAGAAAGCACTGACTGCCACCCAGCTATTGTTCCCATTTCCAAGATGAGAAAACCAAGGATCAGAGCCATTAGCTTGCCCATGGTGACCAGGAAGCAAACATTTACCAAATCTTCTCTCAGCTACCTTTCAAACAAACAGTTGCTAACCAGATCTTTCACAATTCAATTGCCTTCCCAATACAAATAACCCTTAGACCAAATGTATGAGTTCAGGTTAGTGTGTGAGAAATGATGAAAAGGAGGAAGGACAAAGAGTCGAGTCATGCACTAGAAAAACAACTTCTAAACGCTGGCTGTATTCCAGGGGGTAGGAGAGACCAGCATGGAGGGATTTCAGGAGAAACACAACCTCTCCTCCCATCTATCACCAAGGCCTGAAACAACGATCGCTGCTTTGCAGTAAGGATCTTTGTTCTTTGTGCACAGGTTGCCCATTCTGAAGTTTCTGCACAGTACCATCCACGTCGCTCTCGTTAACCCATTTCACTAAATTCAGTGTTGTCTCTGCTGCTCTCCTAGATTCTCTTTGCTCTGTGACTGTGGCACTCATTCCCAACTGTGCTTCCCTTCTTATACGTACCCGAACAGTTGTTTAACACTATACCCTTCCTTCTGGAAAACGGAGACACTGACCCTGTTTAGGGCTGCTCGCGCTTCCCCCATTGGCTCTGCTCCCTCAAGCGCTGGGACATAGTGATTCGCGTCTTCACGGGAAATAGAGGTGTCTAGACCTGCACATCTAAACCGTGCTCTCTGATGATTTTTCCATATTTTGGCCTACCAGTTCCTCTCCCATCCTTCCTATTCAGAAAAGCATTCTGCCTAACCAGTGAGACAGAGGCAAATAAGGACACGGAAGAACAGATTTTTAAGTTGTTCATTGACCTTGCACCACCACTCCAAACACTCAGTGCTGAGGATGCCTTAAAAGCTTCTTGTCCTCTTTGGCATTTTTCAAAAGTCTCTGTTGTTTCTGAGTCTTAAGCTGTCTGACTCTCTTCATGAGGGTTCCTGTGTGTTTCTCATGGTGGTACTAGGTCATTCACTCATTCTTCCTTTTGTTGAGCACAGCCTTTTAGACCTCAGATAACCCAAGTGGTGGGTCCTAGTTAGCCTTAGAGCTTCCACAGTTACCTCTCTTTTTATTTCTTCATGAAGAAAGGTATATTTCAGAAGTAAACTTTCAGAATTCGATTTTCAGAGCCTCCTTTTTCTTCTGAGTTACCTTGCCTGTTAGAGTCTTGGCTGCGCAGAGAACTGAGGCAGAAGGGAATGCCACATATTCCACAACTGAAAGGGGGTGAGAGATGAGGCTATTAGGGTTAAGGCAGGGGTTAAGGATTTTGGCATCTTCATCTTCAGCGTTTTAACATTTACCCTAATAGTAATAATAATGACATCATTGTCTCTCCTTTCTTCTGCTGAAGACCTAAAGGTCATGTCACTGCTTTGAAGGGAAAGGAAGAGAGAGGTCTCAGGACTCTTAGGAATAATTACTGTTTACATTTCTGATTGAAACGACTGTAAGGAAAACCAATGACTAAAGTGAGGTCTGATATGCTGCAGGGTCTGAGTGGCCAAGAGCCCCTTTATCACAAACTGCAGAGTGACCTATAACAAACTGTGAGTTTCACACCTCAGGGAGTGAATACAGCTAATCCTGTACAGATGAGAGGCACCTACATTTTCACATCGGCCATTCATGGAGGCTCCAATGTGCACTAAAATTTGCCGCAACTAAAGGCCCCGTTTGGACCCAATGATTCATCATGGATGCTGAGATGTGGCAGGTGAGCAATGGTACCCTGAAGACTCTCTCTGCCCACCTGTGAGTCATACCTTCTGTCACTAGGCAGCATGTGGCTTCTATTCACTGACTTACCACTGCCAACAGTGGAGGTGCCAGTAGCGACAGGTGTCCCTGCTGCTCCTTTTGACATCATGGTGCCCGCAGACGGCTGTCAGAAATCAATGACTGAGTCCCTCGTGCCTTCTTTCTCCCACCCTCAACCTGCTCCTTCCCAGAGCCCACTTTCCTACTGTACAACTGGAGGGCTCTGTGCACACTCCAGGGAAGCTTCCAGATATGGCAGCATTCACTACTCCACCACTTCAGGAAACCAGCCTGGCACCGCTGAGAAGGAGTAAAGGAAATGGAGAGCTTCTGCTCCCTTCAGGCTCTGTGGCTAAACACACAGGAACAAGTCTGGAAGCACAGTTTCAATTGTTGTCAGAATTTCCCATCATCTGCCAGTCAGTTGCGTTTGCAACATTCTCCAGTCCTTGGACGGGGAGGCGTGTGTCAGTCTGCATGGCTGCTTTTCAAAGGGCAGCCCACAAAGTATACATACATTCCAACATGGCTGCAATTTTAGCTGCTCAGAGAGCACAGCAAGATAAATAACCACACCGTGAGAAATTACAGCATTATGTACGGCAATAAATATGACAAATGACAGGCCAGATATTCATTGGCTCATAACAGTTGGCAGGCATAACCATCTGTGGATCCAAAGTTCGAACTATTTGTTTTCTCTCCTACAGCTGCCTAGATCTTTGTCCACCTCTACCAAAACCTCTGGTCTTTAAGGTAGCCCGGACAACCTTGCGAAACCTTTGGCTTTATTAGATTTTAATTAAGAAATACAGGGATTGCCATGGAAAAGGAAAAACTCTCTGGGTGTATGAGAGAGGAAACACAACAGATATCTCATATCCTTTTCCTTAATGTAGAGAAGCTTTTTACTTGCAAAGAATCTGAAAGCAGGAGAGGCAAAACTAATGATAATTAAGAAAAATGATGCTGTTTGTTGCCACAGAAGAAATAAATCTTCTGTGCCTCCTGTTTATTTATTGATTAAACAAGGAAACCTACAATGGATTTAAGTTCCTGCTTTAGTCACTAGAAAGGTAACACTGAAGTCCATTATTTCATTATGTGAAATGCTAATCTATATTTCTCATTTAGAATCTAAATCCTCTGCTTGGTTGAAATCTCACAGCTTCCACCTCTGATAAGAGAAGCCTAATGAGCCCTAATGTCGCCACAGCAAAACTTGCCCAATTAGAGCAGTTGTTCACAAAAAAAGTACACCGTGAACTTCTAATGCAGAATCTTGACAGTTTAGAGTTGAAAAATCCACGCTAAGAAAAATCAGATTTTTAAACAGGTAACTTTCTAAGCATAGCTATTTCTTGCTCTTGATTCTCCCTTCTTAGTGCTGCACTAAGATATAGGGAAGGCTTTCATCAGAAAGGCAGAGAAAAGGATTTTTCAGGCAGTGAAAGATGGTAACAGAGTTCTCTATAATAGAAACCTTTTCCCCAGTTACTAATCTAACCTGGGAGTGAGTCAGCTGAGCAAAACAAATGATTTTCTGATTATTAAGTATTTTGTCTCTTGTATGAATGTTTCTCTTTCAAGCACTTATTAAAATAAAGCAAAACAACCAGACCCAAGAGCAAAATTCTTTCTACCCTTCTCACACACAAAACATCAAACCAACCAATCATTAAGGGCAGATTATGGAAAAAGAGAAACCACAGGATCATGAGATCACTCTGCTACCATTTCTTATCCAAATACCACAGCATCACCATCAAATCAACATTGCTACAGGAAAGTAAATCTATTCAGTGATACTGATGGACCAAATGTGCATTAGCGCCTTCTATGTACAAAGCAGCAAGTAGAGTTTGGGGGGAAAGAGGGGTAAGGATAAACCAGACATGGCCCCTCTTCAAAGCTTCCAGAAGATGAATCATACTAATACAGGCCAGAGAGGACTAAGTTGTGCAGTGAAGGAAGCAGACAGTGCTGGTGGATCAGAGGAGAGACACTGCCACCTCTGAGAACAGACTGAGGGAAGGTTTCCTGGAGGAAAGGGTACTTGAAGAAAAGGAAGACTTGAACATGCTGACACAGGGGAGTAGAGGACACCCCAGACTGGAAGAAACAGGGAAACACAAAAGCATGAAGGTAGAAAAGTGCTTCTGAACCAAGTAGAGTGAGAAAATGAGCAAAGTGCCAGGCATGCAAACAAGCGTTGGGAGTCATTCGCGCACAAATACTAACTGAGCATATATTTACTATTTTTATGGCACTCTTCAGGGCACTGGGGAGATAACAGTGAAGAAAACAAACAAAATCTGTGCTTGCACAGAGTTATTTCCTAGTTGGGGAAGAGATATATTAAAAAAGGCAGCCATGGGTTTCCCTGGTGGCGCAGTGGTTGGGAGTCCACCTGCCGATGCAGGGGACACGGGTTCGTGCCCTGGTCCGGGAAGATCCCACATGCTGCGGAGCGGCTGGGCCCGTGAGCCATGGCCGCTGAGCCTGCACGTCCGGAGCCTGTGCTCCGCAGGGGGAGAGGCCACGACAGTGAGAGGCCCGCGTACCGCAAAAAAAAAAAAAAAAAGAAAAAAGAAAAAGAAAAAGGCAGCCATATAATACATCAGATGTTTTTAAAGTATACAGGTATTGGAAAATAGGGATTATATAAGTTGTTCAGGGGAATTTCTCAGATAAAGTAACTCTTGAGCAGAAACCTAAAGTGAAGGATAAGTTTAAGTACCTATTTTGGGGAATTATAATCCAGGCAGAGAGCCTGCTGTGAGACATGCCCAGTGTAGTGTGTGGTTGAGGACAGAAAAGGCCAGGGTAGCTGGGCGATGGAGAAGGAGGCAGGAGGTGATGTCAGAGAGATGGCACAGAGTGTGGGTGGTGGCCGGCCACGTCCTCAGGGCTTGGCTACCAGAGTTAGGACTTCGGGTTTTCCTCTGGGTGGGATGGGAAGACGCTGGAGGGCTTACAACAGAGGACTGGCATATGACCCACCTTACATTTTGGGGTGAGTACAATGGCTGCTATGGGGAGGATAGACAGGGGTGGTAAGGATGGAATCCAAGAGAGCAATTAGAAGACCAGAGCAACAGTGAGACGCATGACAGTGACATGGAAGAAGAGCCCCTTGTGAATGTGAATATTGGCAGGGCAAGAAAAAGTGGAAAATAGCATTAGTAGGGTATTTATTCCTAGTCGAACTGGATTAAAATTTTCCCTCCTCATTTACAAAAGTTTAGCTGTACAGTTGCAAGTTTATTTTGACCCTGACAGAAAATTGTATCATTCAAAACATACAAATAGCAAAGTTAGCTGGAGTTACTCAGAAGTCCTAGTTATAACATCAACCTGTCCGAGCGGAGGAGGAGTGAGCCTGCAACGTGAGCGAGTCTATGACACTGTCGCAGTGGACTTTCTCACCCAGGGCCTTGGGACTGCAGTTCTCTCTATTCACAGCCTAGATGGTTCCTAGGTTACAAAGCCACCTGCACCCCTTTAATCCTACAGCTAATGTAAACTATTAGACGTAATAATGTGGTCTTTGTGTCTCACAGCCACATCTCCTTTCCTAGTAAATTCCACGTAAACCTTCTCCAAGACCACAGATCAAGAAATGTGTGGTAGCAGGTGCTATCCCTGCTGTCAGGAAGCCAAGAAGGAGCAGGGAGTGACTGGTGGCTGTCTGCTCCCCATAACCAGTGCTGCGGGAAGACCTGTTTGCTCTTCATCCTCACACGTGACTTAGGGATACAGCTCTCCTCACTTAGTCCCAGCTCCCTCACTTGCTCCCTGCCCCCTTCAGGGCACCACTCTGATTTCTATGTTTCCCACATCTCCTATCATAATAAACTAGCTTTAGTTTATTATTAACACAAGTAATCAGGTCATGGGAGAGGTGCTGGCTTGATGGCTCAGGTATCTCCACAGTCTCATGACTGATAAGCTCTTACAATCACCCAGGGAAAAGCTGCTGCAGCAGATACCTCAGATCGAACGGGACAAGGAGGACCATGTTTCCAAACGCCTGTGGCAACCTCTAGCTCAGTTTCCTTCCCTGAGCCAAAAATAAAAAAGGAAGGAAAAGAATCCACCAGCATAATGTGACGAGAAATGCAAGGTGATGCGTCAGAAATAACAATGCAGGTCAAGCTGGCATTTGTTGTTACTGAAATTGGTGAGTGATATTCCTTCCCCTAGAACTGCTTTTGCTCCTCCAGGAAGAATAATTCTGTATCAGTCATTATCTTTCCAGAGCAATAGAATACAAGGATTTTTCCCATTATGAAATAGTGGCCCCCCTGTAAAATAAGGGTGACCATTATCTCTTGGTATGTTATGTTGCTTTTTAAAAACAGTAATTATTCACATAATTCCATCCTCAAAAACACTTTAAATGATTTTCCAAGCTTTAATGTACATATGAATCACCTGGAGATTCTGGTTCAGAGGACCTGGGGTGTGGCCTAAGCTTCTGCATTTCTAACAAACTCATAGGTAAAAGTTAATACTGTCAGTCGGCCAATCACATAACATGTAACAAGATATTCAAGTATTTTCAGGACTTCCCTGGTGGTGAACTGGTTAAGAATCCGCCTGCCAATGCAGGGAACACAGGTTAGAGCCCTGGTCTGGGAAGATCCCACGTGCCGCGGAGCAACAAAGCCCGTGCGCCACAACTACTGAGCCTGTGCTCTAGAGCCTGTGCTCTAGAGCCCGCGAGCCACAACTACTGAGCCCACATGCCACAACTACTGAAGCCCGTGTGCCTAGAGCCCATACTCCACAGCAAGGGAAGCCACTGCAATGAGAAGCCTGCGCACTGCAATGAAGACCCAACGCAGCCAAAAATAAAATAAATAAATAAATCAAATTTTTCTTAAAAAAGAGTACTTTCAAAATTATATTTTTAATTACTCTGTATTTCATTTTGCTTTCTAGAATATGCCACTTTCTATTAGATTTGGATTTTGATCAGGACCCTTGCTCTTTCCGGGTGCTTAGAAGTTCTCTGATGACAGTATTTGAATATCTAGACTTTTAAACAATTACGGTTGGTCGTGTATTACTGTTCCCAGTGTCAGCTGGATTCTTTATGATTCATGCTCTGCATTTTATTGTTAATATGTAAGTCACTATGCTGATGAGCTGATGTGGGGAAATTTTTCTTTCTTAACCCTTGAGAAAGCTAGTACTTCAACCCTTTAGAAACCCAGTAAGCAAGAGTCAAATTGTTTAAGAAACACTGTATTTCTTTGGAAAATATTAAAGCTCTAACAGTAACATTTCCAGAGGGCAAAAAAAAAAAAAAAAAAGATGCTATTTTACTTGCTCCTTGGTAGAGTGAGAGCTATGAAAGATGATGGAAGGGAACTTAAAATAAAAATAATTTTATTTTACATTTTGATTCAGATCCTGTAATTCCAAAGAAAGCCTTTGAAGATAGATTGATTTCAATAATTTCCTGCATGCCACTTAACATCACCTGGAGCCAATCAAGAGAAATCAGAATATCTTGCTCTGACATTTGGGTGTGAAGCAAAAACAACACCTTTATATTTTAAACTTCACTCTTTCTGAAAGTGAGAGGTTGAAAGTTCTGGCTTCATCCATACACATAGCAGGAAACTCAGCATTTGGCCCACAGATATGTTTATATCAGATTTGCTAGCCTGGTAGTTCTATCTGAAACCTCTCTTAAGTAGAATCTGTTGATCGAGCCAAAGTGTGTCCTTAGTTCGTTTTGCAGATAAACATTCTCAAAAGTCTGTAGTTGCGGGTATTTCATTTCCTTAAAACCCCTGCCAATTTTAAGACTGTCAATTTATTTTCAAACTGCAGAGTTGGGATGGTATTTGAGTATGCAGGAGGATATATTGCTCAATTGTCATTGTACTATAGATTAAATGTCTGCATAAAAAAGGAATGCATTTTACAATTTTCAAATTGATGCAAGTTTTATGGGGAGATGTAATGAGAATAAGGAGGTATTTTATGCAGGAGGAAATGCTGTCTGGCACTGAAAACCACAGACAAGGATTCAAGAGTCTAGGATTGAATTGGTGGCATCACAAAAGATGCCTTCAGGCATGGATGCTCCAAGGTAGATCAAAAGAGAATCAGCTGAGGGCCTCCCTGGTGGCGCAGTGGTTAAGAGTCCGCCTGCCGATGCAGGGGATACGGGTTCGTGCCCCGGTCTGGGAGGATCCCATATGCCGCGGAGCGGCTGGGCCCGTGAGCCATGGCCACTGGGCCTGCGCATCCGGAGCCTGTGCTCCGCAACGGGAGAGGCCACAACAGTGAGAGGCCCGCATACAGCAAAAAGAAAAAAAAAAAAAAAAAAAAAAGAGAATCAGCTGAATCATAAATGCTCACTGCTTCCGTGGTAAACCTCAAAGAATTTCTGGTTCCCAGGTTTAAGGAGTGGGCATGCTCACCTCAGATCTGGCTGTGTGAAGTTGGGCACAGTGTTGAAAGCAGTTTAGCACAGAGCAGGGGTAGCATGTCCTAGGGTCAGAGGCATGGGTTCCCCAACCAAATTGCCTGTGTTTGAATCCACTCACTTAGCTGTGCGCCCTTGGGCAGGTTACTTAACTTGCTTGTGCCTCAGTTTCTAAGCTAAAAAATGAAAAGAATCTACTTCATAAGATTGTTATGAGGATTAAGTGAGTAACATTTGTATGAGGCTCAGATCAATCCCTGGTGTAAGTATAAACACTTTGTTAAATAAGTGAATGAATAATGAAGCAATGTGGCTTAGGTGTACATTCTCTGGCTCCCTATTGCCTAGTTTCAAATCTCAGTTCTACTACTCTACTGGGCAAGTTATTATTCTAGCTCAAAGTTATAATATAATACTATCTACCATTTTATGAGTGGTCTTGGGCAAGCTATTAGCTATCTGAAGCTTGGTTTATTCATCCAGCAGTATACTTCCTATGGTTGATGTATATGAGCTACCTTCCACATAGCAGACTTATCGTTAAGTTTGATAAGTATGTCTTTAACTCACTGAAAAATAGTTTATACAAGAAAGGGCCAGAGAAAGAAAACAAAACAAAAAAAACCCTGTAGTGTTACACCGGCAGTGTTCTTCAAGGTTAGCATCCACACATTAATCAACCCTCTCTGGACATAGTCGTTTATCAATTATGACTCTACTTCACAGTGCTGTCATGCAGCCCATATTTGACTGTTTAGTCCACAAAAATAATCTCTTTTTATGGCATGTTTTCTAACACAGAGTACATGATGATAACACCTTACATTTATATAGCACGTTCATGTTTTCCAAAGCCGTTCCCATCCATTATTTTATTTAACTAGACATATCATAAGAGGGTCATTTGTCTTTGAAGAAGCAGCTTTGAGGAAATTTTCAAATTTAATTTAAAACCATACTTTCACTGCTACCAAGCGTTATCACTGAAGACAGTATCTCCATCAATGGTTCCTTTTAGGTGACAGACTGTAGTCACCGCATCTCTGGATGTCTGTGGCAAAGGGCAAAGCTGCCCCAGTGTTAAAATAGCTCTCCACGTTCTCTCCTCTCCTTTTCTCTCTGCTTAATCCAATCCCACATTGCCCACTATTTGGAGGACCTCTCTACTTAAAAGTACATTCAAAATCTTCACACTTATTACTGTAGATCAGTCATAACTACCTTTTCTTGAGTCCAGTTACTCAACATAATGTGTATGTTGCCTCTTCTCCACTTAGTCAGTATACGACCTATGTATTTGTGTCACCCCAAGAGCCCTAAATCCACTTCTTCAGCCCGACGATGATCTCCTTGCCCAGGACTTACTTATTTTTAATTATTTATTACTTGTACTTCCTTTTTACCTTATTAAATAAGTAAATTTATAGCTCACCTATTTTCAAAAGGAAACTGAAGTGACAGAAACACATAAGCAGTCACAGGTGTAAACGGAAAAACAAAGGAGGAAGCCTTGCACGGCCTCTCTCTTGCTGTCCCTCAGCTTTCCGTCTTCCTTTTCACCCACATTCTGCACACAGAAATGGGCCCTTCACTTGGATAACAGCCTTAATCCCACTCTGTGAAGTGAATGTAAACTTTGATTGTGGACTGCAGAATCTTCTCAAGACCCATTTTCTCCACTTTCCCCAGCCCAGAATCCTCCATTTCAGACAAACAAGCTCATGGAAACTCCATATGCCTGGTTCTCTCTCTCCTGCCTTCATGTCCTACCCAAGAAGTTTATTTTGTTTCTTTAATAAACATTTACATCAAGTTCTTAGTCTGTGCCAGTCTCTGTTCGAAGTGCATTACATAGATTAGCTCATTTAACCCTCATAACAATATCCATCTTACAAATGTGGAAACTAAAAGAGAGAAGTTAAGTGGCTTATACAAAGTTTTAAGCTGAGTGGCAGAGCCAGGATGGGACTGGCAACTGGGTCTAGAGTCCGTGCTTGACTCCACTCTACCTGGACTCTCTTCTCTCTGAGATGCATATTGATTTGCCTGGGGCCCCCTTAAGCTCTTACAAGGTCAGAGCACACACTACTCTTCTACCCCAAGCATCTCTGAAGCAGTTGTGTTTCTCCAACATGGATTTCAATAGCTGGTGACGCGCTAGCGTGAAACAAATAATAACTTGAATTTATTGAAAGTGAGTTTCATGGACCCTAGTATTTCTATATTCTGTGAAGAATGTAATTTTTGCATTGATCCTTATGAATAACATCTGAAGCTAGAGATGTGAATGCATTGTCTGATTTGGAGGAAAATAGAAATAAAATAGAAAGAAAACTACATCCTCAGACTTGTAACAAAAGATGTTTTTCTGAGATTTTTTTCTTTTTGGGTAAAAGGATAACCTTTGTAGAAAAATATAGAGGGAGGCAATTTTAAAAGAAATGGAAAATGCCCAGTTCTTTTACTAACCATATTCTTCTGGTCCACTAACCTATAATATTAAAACTCTAGATAGTACCTAATAGTTATATAGACTTGCTGTTTCACCAGTCTAAGTATTTTCATCTCCAGACTTTTGTATTGTTTTCATTATTTCATACTGCCTAATAAGTTACCAACATGTACTGACTTAAAATATTTATTATCTGGAGCATCACATAATCAGTGAAGGATGAAAAATTTCTGTCAGAGTAACTCACTTCCATTGATTTTCCATAAAACCTGGCTTTGCCTATTATTACATGGCTCTAAAGAAAAAAAAAAGGAAAATGTTCAATCTTTCATACTTTTTTATTCCTCCTCACCAAAGAATGTAAACTATTTCTCAAGGAATCCTCCCGACCTCCACCACAGTAGGAAAAAAAAAAAAAAAAGTCTTGTACCACCTGAGGAGCAATTTTCTTCTCTAAATGGGTAGCAACTGAGTTTTTTTTTTTATTTTTAACATCTTTATTGGAGTATAATTGCTTTACAATGGTGTGTTAGTTTCTGCTTTATAACAAAGTGAATCAGTTATACATATACATATGTTCCCATATCTCTTCCCTCTTGCATCTCCCTCCCCACCACCCTCCCTATCCCACCCCAACATCCCACCCCTCTAGGTGGTCATAAACCACCGAGCTGATCTCCCTGTGCTATGCGGCTGTTTCCCACTAACTATCTATTTTACGTTTGGTAGTGTATATATGTCCACGCCACTATCTCACTTTGTCACAGCCTACCCTTCCCCCTCCCCATATCCTCAAGTCCTTTCTCTAGTAGGTCTGTGTCTTTATTCCCGTCTTACCCCTAGGTTCTTCATATATATACAATGGAATATTACTCAGCCATAAAAAGAAACGAAATTGAGTTATTTGTAGTGAGGTGGATGGACCTAGAGTCTGTCATACAGAGTGAAGTAAGTCAGAAAGAGAAAAACAAATACCGTATGCTAACACATATATATGGAATGTAAAAAAAAAAAAAAAGGTCATGAAGCAACTGAGTTTTAAAGCAGGTTACTTCACACTAGAAGAATACGGTTAGTTTTCATTTCTCAAAAATTCAAAAAATTCAAAATGCAAAACTGATGAAAAACCTATGATATATTTTACCATTTAAATATTTTCTTGAATTTTGGAAAATATTTTTGTTGAACTTAGAGCATATGTTGGAGTTATAATGAGTCTTAGGTCATTTTAATTGTTCTTATGAATACATGAAATAAAATATTTCTAATATATCTATGCCAGTCCTCACGAGACAAGCAACAATAAGATGCAGCCTGTATCCAACACAAGACTGTCATTCAACAACACATTTGTGAGGTGAGAGAAGAATATACTTCCAAAACTGAATTTTATAGACACCCTACAATTTTACATTTAGTACACGGTCAAGAAAGCACCACAAATAATTGAGTAAGAAATATAGCTCACTCACTGTTGGGGAAATTGGCTTAAATTTTAGGGAAGGAAATGTCCTTGCCGATATCATATATCAAAAGGTACTCAGACGTACTGATTTAAAAAATAAAATGTATGAGCTTCCCTGGTGGCGCAGTGGTTGAGAGTCCGCCTGCCAATGCAGGAGACACGGGTTCGTGCCCCAGTGCGGGAAGATCCCACATGCCGCAGAGCGGCTGGGCCCGTGAGCCATGGCCTCTGAGTCTGCTTGTCCAGAGCCTGTGCTCCGCAACGGGAGAGGCCACAACAGTGAGAGGCCCGCGTACCGCAAAAAAAAAAAAAAAAAAAAAAAAAAAAAAAAAAGTACAAGTAAAACATAAAATACCTGAAAAAAAAACATAGTAAATATTTAAGATCCTGAGTGGATAAGTATATCTAAGCAATAGAATAAATCATATGGATAATGGTTAATTATTTTATTAGATTAGTTTTAATTTCCAAATGTCTAAAAATAATTTTAGCACATTAAAAAATAATATATCGGGGAAATATCTGACAAAATTCTAGTACACAAAATGTTACATGGAAGGTTTCTTCCTTAGTAAGAAAAATACTAAGATATTACAGGATTAATGAGCAAAGAACACAAATAAATGATTCATAAAAACAAATTTAAGTAACCAATTAACATAAAATAAAATATTTCCTCCTCACTATCAGACATACTAAGTAAAAAATATAGTTTTCAACTATTTCATTAAAATATTCTTTAAAGTAAAACACTCAACTATGATGACTATGTAGGGAGAAAAGCAATCTCGAAGACTGTCATGTGTATGTATACATTGATGTAATCTTTCTTGAAGGCAATCTGGCAAAAGCAATCAAGAAACTTAAAAAAAGAATTAGACACTTTAGCCCAATAATAATTCTTTAATATGTACTGGGAAAACAAAAAAATTTCTGTGACTCGCTTTACTGTGATATTTTATTGTGGTTGTCCGGAACTGAACCTGCAATATCTCCGAGGTATACTTGTACTTAAAGTAGGAAGACCAGTTTTCTGGGATAATTTAGAAAACTGAAGTCAGACCCATGCATAAGCAAAGTACATGTTTGCCTCTAGTAAGACTTAAAATTTGCCAAAAACAGATTCCCCAGATGACTTCTCCCAGTCCTTTTACTGATCTGCAACTACTGTTGGGAGACAAATCTCCATGGGTCTCTCATGTTTCTGCATTTCTTTATTCTTGACTATCTTCTCCAGTGTGTTTGTGTAGTGAACAGCCTTGGAATAGACAGTATCTCCCTCCACAGCAAAGGCCAGACAGGCTTACTGCCCATTATAAAAGATTCAGGTTCACTAACTTATGGATTCCCTTCCTGTAATACAAATCACTGCATGTGCTACCATTACGTAGCCCTCTTCGCACCACCGTGTGAGAATTGGGCCAATATCTGGTTACTAATATCACTGAGAGTAATAAATTGTCCTTTAATTCTGACCCAGGAGTCTTATATCTTCTGCCAGCATCCATGAAACTATGACAGGCGAACTTGATTGCGTACAAGTAGGGTAAAGTCTCAGACTCTCCATATTGCCTCACAATTATCTGATTAGAGATGTATTTTTTTGGCTTTAAAGGTTTTTTTTTCTATTAAAATCAGCATACATTTAAGAGAGTTAGTACTTTATATGATGTTTATTAGTCATTTGTAACTTATTATGTGAAATAAGTTATAAGATCCTTTGTTGTAAACAAGTTTATACAGAGGAAAATATGATGATATATAACATGCATCCTTAGCAGCTGAGCTCAGAGATAATGGTACATACAAAACAGGTAGGTAGAGTCATCAGAAAGGGAAGTGAGGAGAAACAGACAACCAGTAAATAGTGTAGACATGTAATTTATTGTCACTTTAGAGAGTGGAAGGAGTGTTCCTGAAAAATAGAATATTAAATTTACAGCATATAATAAATTTAAAAATCTCTGTAAAAAGGGTCTTCAGGCTACTCCATGCCCCACCTAGAGGTACCATACCCTGACCCAACAGTGCAATGGCACAGTACTGAGCTTGGTAACACTGATTGGCAAATGTGGGAATTTCAGGCGACAAACCAGAGACTGGGCACATCATTTGTTATAGTCCTTGAGAAGATATTTTGGTACTGGTCACAGTTTGGATCTTTTTTTTTTTAAAGGAGGACATAATGTATCTTTGATTGAAAGATTTTTCCTAGTAGAGATATTTATAAGGAAAAGTAGTAGGGCTCTCTTGAAAGCAAATCCAGTTCCATTTCTGTCTTCCAGGATTGAATGCTCCCAACCTGGGGAGCCATTTGGGCCACGCCCATGATGACTTCTAGCTCCGCATTAACAAAGATTGGCGATGGATGTGATCCCCACGTGAATGCTCTTACACTTGGCTTTCCTAACCTACAGATGGCTTTAAGTTGTTGTCAAAGAAAGAAAAAAAGCCAATAAACGATTGAGGATTTTTCTAAAAAGTCTCTGAGAAATTCAAATGGGGAAAGAGTGGAAAAATAATAAAGTAGCTGGTTCAAATGCTTGTATCATAGAGAAGAATCATATCACTGTTAAGTGGTGGCAAGTAGATAAAAAAGGAACAACATGAAGACTGACAATTTCAAATCTTGGAAATTCCACAGTACTTCAACTTTCTGTAATCTCCAAATAAGGGGAAAATGGGTCCAGTACTTCTAAGAGAAGTCTGCACTTCAGAAAAATAAGTAAAATCAAATTTAATCTTGATGAAAATGACCATGAAAATCATCAGCCCATGGGACCAGAGTCCATTAAGGCATGTGGAAAACATCCCTATGTTTAGTTAGTATTGTTTTAACTGTGGTGCTCTATCCCCATAATCTTAGGTAAAGCCAGTTAGGATGTTGGATTTCCCTAACTCACACTGAAGGTAACTAGCTCTATTTTCTCTCTTCTCTGCTTGAAGGAAGGAAGGAAGGAAGGAAGAAAAGAGAGAAGGAAAGAAAAGAAAGGAAGAAAAGAAAGAAAGAAAGAAAGAAAGGAGAGAGGAAGGAAGGAACAAAGAAAATAGGAAAAGCTCCTAGATTTTTACATGGTGTGTGAATCCACTTAACACAATTATAATGCCCAATTAATCTTAGCAACATGAGTGATGAATCGTTTCTCCTGGTGTCTCTTCAAAAGAGAGTCAATTTAGTTCCAGCATTTGACTATTGTTTTAAAGCAACTGTAATCTTGCCCGATTAATCAGGAAACTAATAACTGAACTCAAATCCATATTCAGAAATACTGTCTCCCTAGGTACTGCATAACAGCACACTGACTACCCTAGATACCAGTTTTTCCAGGTAATACGAGGAACAAAGACTGAATTCTATCATTTTCTTTCCTTTTTAAATCTTAATTTGATGGTATCTCCTGCCATCTACTGATAGATAAAAAATATAAAAACAACTTTTCTAAATCATTTGACCATTTACCACAGAGGATCAAGTGCCATCTTTTGCTTAAGTGTGAAAAATCACCTAACCTTAGCATCAGGATTTGTATATCCAGAAACTAGTAATAGGTTTGCTTCTAGTGCAAAATCTTTGGTTGCATTCACAACATTTTACATGTAAAAGCATTATGGTATAAGAAAAAATATCAGTGGCTCTGGAGTCACAGACTCTGGGCTCTTGGCTAGCTCATCCTAGGGCACAGCCTTGTTCTCATCTGCTTAGGTTGCTTAGTCTAAAATAAAAGTATTGGTGGTGGGGGGGTGCTTTTTCCAAGCTCCTAGATGCTCTAAGACAGGGCATTTGAGTTCTTGATAAATACAGCCCCAAAGGACAGGTCACTCAGTTTTATAGATGGCTCAATTAAAAACCCAGAGTGCTACCCTCGGTCATGGTCAGAGTCTGCAGCCACCCTCTGCAGAAGGCTCCTCCCCATTTTGTCTGTTACTTCCAAACACTGCCCTTCCAGCCTGTCCCCAATATGTAGCATCTTTAGGAGCTGTCTGCTGCTTCTCCTCATGCTGGCACAGCATCTTCACTGTGGAAGACTCCTCTGCATTCACTCAGAGAAAGCATGGGAACAGCGATCAAGCTGTTGAACTTAAATGACTTTGCCACATACTCTGCAGCTGACCCCAGCTCCCAATTGGTGGATAGGTATCTTTGATTCTTTTTCTGACCTTTGAAGAAAAGTCCCTACTTATCTGAGGGTCACTTATCTGGTAACTGCAAACGTCTAAGACACCACTGAGAACCAAAGATGGACAAAAAAGGTCCTCTGGGAGATGTCTGCAAAGGTCTCCAAGATGAGACAATGCATGTCACCAAACTCACTTCATTAAAGTTCATACTCTTGACTTGAGAGTTTCTTCTCTCCCATTCAAAGACATATATCATCAACATTTCTAAGCTTATCCATGTTGAATTTTTAGCCATTGCCATTTAAAAGCAGCAAATTAGTCATGGGGAGAAAGTCCATTAGAGGCAGGAATGGCAGCCATAAGAAGTGACAGCCAAGCATCTGACAGTAAACAGAAAAGTGGAAATGTTATATTATCTTAACTAAATCTTTTAAGAAAGCAAAGAAGTGTGCAATTCATTTTAAAAAGATCAAAGTAAAAAGTGGTCAGAAGCCTTAAAGGTATGTTTTAGATAGAAAAATCCACTGTGTAGATTTCTGCATTTCTAAGTGATTTTAGAAAGATGAGGTATTCCTGTAGAATAAAAAAATGGGGGCTGACATAGTTGGGGGCTCTTCCATGACCAAGTTCTTCTACTCAAACTTAATTTTTCAGGGCATTTTCCCAGCCTGCTCCCTTACACCACACACCAATTCCCAGATTCTTAAAAGTATAGTATATGCAACACAAACTCTTCTTGAGAGTTCAGATTCTTCTCTATTGACGTCATTGGTCAAACTGTGATGCCCTCAGAGCTGACAGAGAAGCAGAACTAAGTGGCCCTCTTCAAAATGGCCCTTAACCAGAACACTGTTGCAGTACTTTTGCCTGTTTGTTCTAGTTTATCAAATCAAGTTCTAGTTTGCTGACAGGCTGGGATTTGCAGTATGGAATGTGGCTTTTCCCTCAGGGGCCTCCCCTATAATGATTTTCCCAAGTCCTCAAAGAGACCCTCCTCCCCTTTACCACCATCCTAAGGCTAGCAGGGCTCCAGGTTACCCCACCTGAGTTAGAACACTCACAACAGGCAGACCAGGCAAATCTCCCAACACACTTGACCTTAGTTCTCACCATTAGTACCATCATGTGAAGCAGTGTGTCAAAAAAAATAATGTGTAACAGATTGCAAGAAAAAAATATGAATATGCTTCTGCCTCCCTAGGATTTGCCCTTTTACTGTCATGCACTGGGGTGTGAAGAAGCACAGCTTGGGAGGAATTTGACCTACCAGAGTAGGTTTCCATAAAAGTTTCCAGCAGAAAGTGATGACTCATGTTCCATACATCCTGATATTTCAGTGTTCAGGAAAAATGCAATCTAGTCCAACACACCCTTTCTTTCTACCATTTTCTTGCCAGGTCACTGTACTCATGAATTTCACTACAAAGGGAAGTTCAACAGCCAAGGTGAGGGAAATTGCTTAATGTGAACAAAAGTTCAAAAGCAGGGCAAGAGGAGTCAGGCTTCCCTGTGCCTTGTATTTACAAGAGACAGGTCTCATCCAAACACACATATCTTTCCCAGTGTTTTGGCATCTTTCAAAGCAAAGTTTTAGAGGCTGCTTTTCCTCTCCAGTTCTGTACACATACATCTGCACGCACACACAAACACCAGCTTTGAAATCGGCTGGTATTGTCTCAGAACTTGAAACACATCCAGCATTTGACCTTAACTTTCCAGCACTTCAGGAAGCAGGAATTCTCACACCCTAAGGCCTCTGGTTAAGCAAGCCCATGGAAGCCTCTCCCCGAAAGATGCTTAATTGTACACACTGCGTATATTTCATTTTGCCTTCTCACTGGAAACAAGGAAACACTCCGAATCTTGATATCAATTCCTCGTTTAACAATCAAGCAATATGGCTACCTAACAAACAACTGTGCGATCAAGCTGCCATCTGCATGCAGATCCAGGAAACCAGAACTAAAAGACCTGACCTTCACAGGGAGCTGCAGTGAGGCCAACCACTCTCAGTCCTTGTGTCACAGGACTCATCACTCCAATTCCCAAGAGAGTCTGATTGGCTAAGTGTGAGTCGGTCCCCCAAGGCAGGGAGCTTTGATTGAGGGAAATACCAAGACCACATGCAGTGGGGGCGTGGAAAATGAGAGGGAATGGGAACGGATACTGGGTGGGCAAAACTCACAGGTTAGCTCTACAGGCAAGGAAGTAACAAGATACCAAAGTTCATTTAAAATCTTAGGAGGTTGTCCAGACTACAATGAGGATCCATGGATACTTAGTTGAGGTTGTAAGTTTTCCTTAATACAGGATTATATGCTTCAAAAGGGAAAATAATTCAAAAAAACAAAAACAAACAGATGTAAGGCCAATTTTGTTAAAGCCATGGAATAGCTTAGTTGGCTCAATTGTCTTCTGCTATTAGGGGACATAGGAAGGGAAAAAAAAAGTCTTTCAAGCCTTTATCAATCCTCTGTCAAAATGAAAATTGAACAAGAAACTCCTAATTCAGAAAATTATAGAATATTTGAATTGGAAGAAATCTTCACATATCTGACCTGACTACGTATTCAGTATAGGGATTCTCTTTACAAGATCTTATATCTTTTGTTTGCACATACATATTCCATCACTGCACAACTCTAATAAGCAGAATGATCTTCCTTACATAGAATAAAAATCTTTTTACCCATGAATCCCACATACTGAGTCTAGTTCTGCTGACTGGAACTACATGGAGAAAGAAAAAATAATTTGCTTTTTCACATGACAGCCTTTCAAACGTTTGGCTCACGGCCACCACCCCCTGCAAAAAAATAAATAAATAATGGATCCCTCTAGGCTGAACACCTCCAGTTCTTTTAAAACAGTTTCTCATTGCACTTTGCTGACTCTTCACCATCCTTGGAGTCCTCTATTGCTCAGGTACCAGTTAGGCAAACAGGAATGTAATTATTTTTTCTCCGACCTTGTTCCAAAAAAGTTTTCTGGTGGCTGAGTTCCAGTTTGTCAACATCCCTTTCAAAAATATGATGCTCAAAATGAAACACAATACTCCAGAGTCGGAAAGCAAATGCACTGCATTCAGCACACTTCACAGATAGGCGACCATACATCACTAAGTGTTTCGGGGTCTGCCATCACTGAGGAGGGGGAAGTACAAGACTGCAGGGGAGTTAAGACAGAGTCCTGGGTTGTGTTCCAATATCATTCCCTGTGAAATACACCCTGTATGAGGAAAACAACAGATGTAACGTGCTGCTTGTCATACAAAACTCTTCCAACATGGGAATATCTTATCACAGTCACAATCTAATGTTGCCTCACACCCCCTAGGGGAAATTCCCCTGGGATATGTTGGAAGAGGAAACTGCCTTGAAAGAAATTTTTCAGGCACATCAGAGCTGACAGAAATCAGTTCTATGTCCAGACTGGGTATGTGGAGGATCTAGCCAGGAACACAGCCCAGGTGCACTCAACAAATTACCACAGCCTGTGTTGAAAACAGCCTCCTCCATGCTCCCAGGGCTGAGGATTTTAACTATCCCTAATATGGGGGTAAAAAGGGAAAATGGGAGTTTGGAAGGTTGGAGGTTGTAATCCAGGCAGATTTTGTTAACGGGTTATCAAAGGCACATTTCACAAGTTCAATACATTCCCCGTGCCTGCTAGAACAAATGACATATAGGAGCCTCCTCTGATTTGCAGTCAACTGTAAACTGTCTCCAAGTGATTGTACAGCTGTTTCAGAAAATTCAGAGGTTTTCAAATCCAGCCCAGGGAGCATCTTGTGCATTTATGAAGCATTTGAGAGATTACCAGTTCTGAAGCCAGGGGATACCTTACATTTCCCCAACTCACAAGTCACATTTCTTCTATTCCCTAAGATACACACACACACACACACAATCCATTTTGATCCATGTCCTGTGTGTGTTAATAGTCTTATTTTTTTAATTTTTATTGGAGTATAGTTGCTCTACAATCTTGTTAGCTTCTACTGCGCAGCAAAATGAATTAGTCTTCTTTTAATCCAAGCATAATTATTTACTTTCCAAATCTCCTAAACAGCGACAATTCTCCATGCTTTATCTAAAGCCTACTCTTAAACTTCTTATTCTTACCACTGAAAATAGTCAAATAGTAGTTACTACTTTTGGAAATGTTGCAGTGAACTTTGTTTTACTTAACTGTTTTTGAACTCTGTCTTGTCAAAAAAATAAATGAAAACTCTGCATAGTGCTTGTGGCTAACACTGACCACACATTGCTTGTGCAAACCTGAGCTGGGATTACAGCATTTCACAACCAGGGGCACAACCCTGCTCCAGTTGAAAAGTGGTTTCACACTGGTACTCTGGAGAAGCATGCAAAAGTCTCTCACAACCTTCAAGAGAAGCCTGCCAATCTCATCCTGTTTGAAAAGTCAGCCTGTGACATAACTTTCACTGTGCTGGGAGGAACGCTATTTCCTATACAAGACAAACTACTGAACTCAAGGGCAAAATGCAGGAATATCTGGAGGATGCAAGCAGGTATAGAAACTCACCTGCGTTTTTACATAAACATTTAAAATGAAAAACAAGCCCCAGGAGAGCAGAGATTTTTTTGGGGGGGGGGGGTCTGTTTTGTTGACTGATTTATCCCAAGCACCTAGAACAGTGCCTGGCACACACTTGTTGAATAAATGATGATTGAGAATGACTATTCTAAGTTCAAATCTGAGAAGATATTGTTCCTGGGTGTAATACTCTGCTCATAAATATTAAGAAGTAAACAGTCCCATGCTGGCAAATATCAGCATATAGACTAATATGGTGATGGGCATCAGAAGAGGAGCCTTGGTAGAAGATAGTATCTGGATCCATGTAGACTTCTTTTTTATTGCTTCGATGTGTAACTGACCAAGAAATCATTCTTTGCATCTTTCTATATTATACAAAAAGAGTTTACAAAGAAAAGACTGGTAGTCCTCGTGATCAAGCGTTCTCTTCTCTTATGTCTGTAGGAATGTAACACCTTAATAACTACTTAAGATATAACAAGGTGTTAAAACAAAAAAATAGGGCAGATAAATTAGGCCCTGATACCTTTAAGAATCTCTACTGAATACGATAGGGCCAAAAAGAGAGACTTAGACTAGAAAGAAGGAACTGTGATGCTGTGGAGGAAGTGTAAACAGGGATGCAAGGCTGAAGTTAAAGGATGATGGTGGGGCTTCCCTGGTGGCGCAGTGGTTGAGAGTCCGCCTGCTGATGCAGGGGACACAGGTTCATGCCCTGGTCCAGGAAGATCCCACATGCCGTGGAGCGGCTGGGCCCGTGAGCCATGGCCACTGAGCCTGCGCGTCCAGAGCCTGTGCTCCGCAACGGAAGAGGCCACAACAGTGAGAGACCCGTATACCGCAAAAAAAAAAAAAAAAAAAAAAAAGGATGATGGTGCAGTTGCCTGAAACCAGCAGAGCAGAGAACCTGAAGGCAGGAGGTTAGGAAAGGTGCAGAGCCCAGAGGAAGAGTCCACCAGCCTCTCCACTACAAATCTAAAAGGATGGAGAAGAGAAAGGGAGAGGTCCCCTGACAGATGTGCTTGGCTGTCACTACACTTCTCCTAACTGGCCGGTTTTACTATATGCTCATGGCTGTTTAACAAACAGCAGGTCTAGTAGACAAACCTGGAGGGTCCTCATGAAGATGCTAAAGCAAAAATCAGCACTGGTTTTCTAGTCATACAACATTAGCAACATTATCTCTGATAGATATATTAATAATGATAATAAAATAATATTCATAGCCTCCTTGTAGATAAGTGCCACTTTTTCCTCTAGGAGCTTTAAGAACCTCTTTTTATTATTTATACATAAATAAGAACTACAGGTTAAATAACTCACCTATGTTTATTATAACTTACCTATGTTTATTACAGCCAATAGCAGAGCAGGAAAACCCATGCTGAACCATGTTCTATACATTTGTAGATTCTAAATTGCTACATAGTTTGCTTTGATAGTTTCATGATTCTATAATTGTGCATTTGGAAATGAGAAAGATATTTACTACTCGGTTGTATTTTTTTTTTTTTCATTCAGACCCAGAGGCCAAAGATTTAGAGCCCTGAGTCAAATGTTGCTTATCCTCCACACTGTACTAATTTTAAGGACGAACATCTTTGGGTCCAATATCAATCAGACTGAAACTGCCCAGCCCTGATGAGCAAGCCAGAATATATGTGGTGGGTCACTGAAAGAAAAAAAAGTTCCGGTACATTGGAATCAACATTATCTGTACTTGAAAAGTGTTAAAACTAGCTTGAGGCACAGAGTTCTGCCAGAGCCAAGATAACATGGAACGATTCTCACATATGTGGGGCTGTGAGGGGAATGGAGAAGAGCCAAGTTCTGTCATCCAGTACGGATTTCCAAGGGGCGCGTTAAAGCCCTTGGGACTGACTCCTCGGAACTTTCCCAGGAAAATCTTCTAAGGTCCCTGGCAAAATCTGTGCGTGTGGGAACTTGGGAATCACTCCCAGATGAGAACTTCTTTGTTTTCAAGTCATCATTTCAACCCAAATGCAGATGGAAACTTAGCCTTCCAATTAGAAATGATAAAAAATTTAGATTGACTGTATATAGCTTTTTATTTCATAGACCTCAACCCCATTAGATGTAGATAAAAATGAAAATAAAGCTTAAATCCAACCAAAGTAATATCTGCTGTTTAGATCTCTTTCATTCTATAACAGCCATAGAGTAGATGTAAGGGGGTGAAGATTGTGATTATACCAACATCCTCTTTACAGGTATGAATACTGGGGAAAGAAAGTACAAAACGCCATCTCTACAGAGCTGTAGAAAGAGACAGACCATGAATCAGGAGGAATTACTCTGGCCCAGTCTCCTAGCTAACTGGCTGTGTGGTGTAGGACAATGATATAACAGTTTTTTGTCTATATCTTCATCTGTAAAATGAAGAAGCTGAATAATGATGATGAGAGTGACAATAATAATAAAGGTAACAATAAAAATAGCTAATGAGGAGAGTTTATAAGTTGCAATTTAATCCTCTCAACACCTCTAGGATTTAAATATAATAATTAGTAGCTCCATTTTACATCTGAGGAAATCGAGACTCAGAGAGGTTTAGTAACTTGCTTAGCTGTACAGCAAGTAGAGGAGGACTTGCTGCCAAATTAGTGAAGTTTAAGCTTCAGAGCCCAGTGTTTGCATAAGCCACTTCCAAGACTCCATACTTAATTTTGTATTCCCTGTCTTAAAGCCCTCTTTAAGACAGGGAATACAAAACTTTCCAGGGCCCACAACAGTTGGATTTGCCCCTGATGCAAGCAAGAGGAAGAGTTGGAATTCAAATTCAAAACCTGAGCTCTGGGCTTCCCTGGTGACACAGTGGTTGAGAGTCCACCTGCCGATGTGGGGGACACAGGTTCGTGCCCCGGTCCGGGAGGATCCCATATGCCGCACAGCGGCTGGGCCCGTGAGCCATGGCCGCTGGGCCTGCGCGTCCGGAGCCTGTGCTCCGCAACGGGAGAGGCCACAACAGTGAGAGGCCCACATACCGCCAAAAAAAAAAAAAAGCCTGAGCTCTTACTTGCTCTGCTTACCTGGCTCCCTGTGTTCGCCTGTAACTTCCTTGGTTGTCTGTCATGAACTGTGCATCCCAAATTCATATGTTGAAGCCCTAATTCCCAGTGTGACTTGTATTTGGAGATAGGGTGTTTAATTAAGGAGGTAATTAGGTTAAATGAGGTCATAAGGGTGGGGCCCTAATTCGATAGGATTGGTGTCCTTATAAGAAGAGGAAGAGAGAGCAAAGCTTTCTCTCACTCCCCAGGGCAGGCACGGAGGAAGAACCATATGAAGACACAGCAAGAAGATGGTGGTCTACAAGTCAGGAAGAAAGCTCCCACCAGAAATGGAATTTGCTGGTACCTTGATCAAGGGCTTCTAGCCTCTGGAACCGTGAGAAAATAAATGTGTGTTGTTTAAGCCACCCACTCTGTGCTATTTTGTTGTGGCTGCCCAAGCGGATTAATACACTATCCTATGCTTGCCTCATCCCTCCAGTTTAGGTCTCAAATAATGAGACTGCCGACTTTTCCTTAAGAGGGTCGTTTCACAACATTGTATCTTAGATATAGCCCTGACAACATCTTTCTGAACTTGATTTTAAATCGTTTCTCCTAGAAATGAAAATGCCTCCTTCTTCTCTGATTTGGGGAAGCAGTGCAGTATTAAATGTTGAACAACAGACAGCAAAAGTCCAAGTTCTAATCTCAGTTATTCCTGATTTGCTAATGATGTGCTGGGCTTCCATGTGCAAGCCTTTCTAGCATCCTTAGGTTTAATGATTTCATCTGCATAGGGTTGCTGGGCAGAATAATTCATCAAGATTATACTACAGAAACTTTGCTCATATAATACAACAAATACTGACTGATTTCCCTTTATATCATGTGATAGTCATAAACCCCCTCAGGAAGGAAAGTAAATTAAATGGACAATCAAATCACATGACTGTTTTGAAATCAATATAGGATGCAAAACATATATCTGAACACAGAGCCGACAGTTTATTTTCATTTCTGATTGCTTGGTTCTTGTTTCATTGGCATTTATTCTTTCATTTATTCACAAGTATGTACTAAATACCTACTCAGTGTCAGAGGCTCTTCTAGGTCTCAGGGCCACAACAGTGTGATAGGCAGAATTATAAGCTGGCTTCCAGGAGATCCACCCATCGTGTACCTGCCTGTATAATCCCCTCCCCTTGAGTACAGGGGCACCTGTGAATATGATGAGCTATCACTTCCCTGATTAAGTTACTTTATGTGGAAAAAGTGAGAAGATTTTGCAGGGTGTAAACAAGGTCCCTAGATCAGGTGACTCTGACTTAATCAAAAGGAAATCATCCTAGGTGGGCCTGATCTAATCGGGTGATATCTTAAAAAAGATCTAGATGTCAGAGACTCTCCTGCTGACCTTGAAGAAATAAACTGCCACGTTGTGGGAAAGTCTCATGGCTAGAACCCTGGGTAGCTTCTAGAAGCTGAAAATATCACACCAACTGATAGCCCGTAAGGAAAAGGAGACCTAGGTTCTAAAACTACAAGAAATTGCATTCTGCCAGCAACCTGAATGAGCTCAGAAGAGTCTCAGATGAGATTGCAGCCTAGCCAACACCTTGGTTTCTTCCTCGCGAAACCCTGAGCAGAGGACCCAGATAATCCAGGCATGGACTCTGGACCCATAGAAACTGTTAACATGTTAAATGTGTGTTGTTTTAAGCTGCTAAATTTAAACAGAAAAAATAATACAGAGAGTGAATAGTACAGACAAGTCCCTGTTTTCACAGAGGTTTAGATCCAGCAGGAGAGACAACAACAAGCTCACAAATAAACAGGACTATTTCAAATAGTGATATGTACCACGAAAAATACGCAGTGCGGTGGTGGTGGAGAGAAGCTGAGAATAAGACCCACATTAGGAAGAACAGCGAGGGAAGACTACTCGGAATGATGAGAAAAAAGCCAGCCATGTGAGAAGAAATGGCAACAACGTTCCGGGCACAGAAAACAGTAAGGGAGAAGGCCCTCAGATACACTGGCCGTGTCATTACAGAATTAACTCCAAGAGCTATATGGAAACACTACTACATAAGCCCATCTATTCAACGAATGTTTAATTTAATATAAATGTATAACTGTCTAAAAATGATGCTTCGGTAGAGTAGGTACTATCGGACATTAATCAGTTCAAGTGCCATTAGCAAAAGTTCTAATTATAGTAGTCTTTTCAATTTGGCTTTTCTTCAACCTTTGCCAGGCATTAATTTGCCTTATAGGATATTGTGCTTAGCACACAATGGAAATTCAAAAGGACAGTTATTGAACTGGAGTGAATTCTTCAGTTTCGTTTAAAGTTTCATGTTCATCTGATTCTTTGGGGGAAGGAATGCTGTTCTCTTGTAGGAAAACAAAGAGATAAAGAGCTATTAAACTGTGCTTTAGCCAAGATTCTGACATATAAGTCAAGATCTCAATTAATATATTAGAAAGACTGTATTTAATAAATAAATGCAAAATGAAGGCACGTTGGTAATTTTGGCTAGCTGGCTGGTATTTATGTATATTCTATGTAATAGGCACTGTGTGGTATTATTAAATCTGTGAAATGTGGAACAACACTATAGTAAGTAGTAGTAGCACAATTTTTTTAATGAAGAAATTGAGGCTTAGAAAAATTAAGTACTTTTCCCAATATTATACCGCTAGTAAGTAGAAGCTAGGACTTGAATCCAGGTGACTTGACTCTAAAACCCAGCCTGTAAACAACTAGCTGATAATTACAATAATAACTAAAATTTATTAAATGCTTACCATGTGGCCAGGCTAAGTACATTACATATATAAACTCAATGAATCCTCACAGCCACCCTATGAAGTAGGTACTCTTAGTGTTTCTCGTTTAATAGCTGACTCTTAGCGAGGTTAAGAAACTTGTCCAAGGTCACTTAATCTCTCTGGGGTGGGCTCAGTCCCCTCATTTGAAAACAGGACATCAATAGTACCTACCTATGAGGGTAAAGGGCAGAGGAGGGGTTTGATCGCAGACAGTTTGCCACCACAGGCATGCTCTGAACCATCACATAACACTGTTGCACTGGCTTCAACCCTAGGGTCCAAAAGAAAATGATAGTGACTACAAAACATGCCTGGCGTATTTTCCATTCTTCATTACTCCGGTGGCAGGCTTACATAGCCAAACTAATTATATGGGGCCATTGTAACTTATTCTTAACCATTCTTTTTGTTTAATTGAGTTGGCTTCTCTCCTCTGGACTCTATCTTGCATGCTTCGTCAGTGTTGGAGGGCTGGAATAAGATGTCCCCTTCTGTCCCTCCCCACATCTTGAATTTGAGTAGTAACTAAAATGTCATGCTTTGTGACTTTAGTGAATAGAATCAATTAAAACAGATGTGAATTGCTAGTCTGCAGAATGACCTACTGTAAAATGTATTTTGTAAATGTGGGGCTAATGAGTCCAGGGGACTTCCTTGTGTTGTAAAAAGAACCAACATGATCTCTAAATCCAACAGAGGTAGAGAATATTTCTCAGTCTAAGCAAGGCAGCAAGAGAATATCCTAAGGACAGGGATACAACTAGCATAAAGACAGTTCTTATTTAATCAATTGTACTGTAACCTTTCTAGGGCAAAAAAAAATGTGCAGCAGGAGGGATGTGATTTGAATGGAATCCAGAAAAGGATATCCAAAAAGGAAACACCTGTCAGTGTTTATTCAGCTGTGTCCTGCGATGAGAGGGCTCTGAGTCTAGAGCAGTGTTTTTCAAGTTATGGGCTGTAACCCATTAGTGGGTCATGAAATCAAATTGTTGTTTAGTAACTGATATTTTTAACAAGTAAGATAGACTAGACCAGGGTATACTGCATGAGGTAAAGTATTGTTTTGTGAAACTTATTTCTATTGTAAATATTTGTATATACATATTTATATATGTGTGGGTTGCATGTTCTTTTTGATGTGATAATGCATTTCTCTCTGTGGGTCTTGATCAGAAGTTTAAAAGCCATTGGTATAGTACAGAACTTATTTCAGTTTTCTAACCCAGTGGTTCTCAGACTTTGGGATTTCATGGAAATATAAATCACCCTCCAAAAAAAGGAAAAATTGAGACTGTCATAGGGTTGCCAGTATTTTCATTCTGCTAAGTTAAAAAAAATGTTTACAAAGATAGTACTATAATTCCCTAAAATCAAGGTTTTTAACACCAAAAATAACTGACATAATCACAGAATAAAGCACATTAAGTTGATTATATTTGGTTTTCTGGTAAGACCATTGTATTTCCCTTTTTCTTTTAAATTTTACTATAGATTTGTGAAAACACCCCCTTGGCTAGTAATTGGAGAACAAATAGAAATATGCCCTAAACCTGAAAGAGCAGTACCTACAGTCACTCTCCCCTCAGTAAAATATTTTTTTAGGAATACTTGTCTTCCTCTGCCTTATTTCAGCACTTACTAAGCTACTTTCTGATATGTAATTTTGTACCTGAGGAGGGACAACCTCCAGGACAGTGAGCCAGAACAGAGGAAATGACCATTGTGCATTGTTATGCCGGGTAGATCTCTATTAATTAATACACATGCTTTTAAAATCATTTTCTTGTGAGTTTGAATAGCATGAGTCAATTTCCCCCAAACCTTAGCATCTAAGAGTGAGCAGATAAGATTAAATTTCTGGAACTACAAACTAGAAAATTGGACAGAGTGGAAGGTCAGCACATGACAATTCCTGCCTTTTTAATAGCACTCTCATAGCTTCCAAAGCTGACCCCAGAAGTTCACACTGTGTTGCCCAGGTATTCAAATATTCTTCAACAAAACCACCGGGTAGCTTCTTGCTCCTGGCGGCTCCTGCATCCAGACCGCTTCCCCTTTCAGGATGCTTTTTAACTTTGTCTTCTCAGCTTCTCCTTAACTCTTGTCTACATGTGACCTCTTTCTTTCCTAACTACTAGCCAAGCTTGAGCAGACTCTGTGAGGAACTCTCCTTACTTCTTTGTTTTACTTCCATCTTCCCAATGGCTGTCAATATTTCTGTGTTCAAGAAGTGCTTCCAGAAGCTCTCCCATCATGTCTCCCTTCACTATGTCATGGCATATGACAGCCTGAAGCAGCCAGCTGGCCACCCTCTGTGAGATCTCTTTTATGGACAGCTTTTTAGACATAAAAGTTTCAGATTTGATTGTAATAAAATTGCAACGTTAGACAAGAACCAATGAGAGAGCATTTGCTCAGACCCCACTATTTTGTAAAGTTCTGAAAACTAGAAGTACATCGGACTCCAGTTTATCTCTGAACTGCTTACATAAAAGGGGAGGGGGCAGTCATTGAACAAAATTTAAAGAGCTTGATTAGTCATTTTATTTTAAACAGGTTAATACATGAATTATAGGCATTCAAAAGATAGTCCTAATGAATCAGAACTTGTCTATTCCTTAAAAGATTCCAATAGCACTTAAACTTACAACTGCTTTTCTAGAAATCAGTTCATCTTACCACACATACTTGAAAATAATATAACTGCATTTCTTTAAAAAAAATCCCATAATTCAGATAATATTTTTCTCCAATTTAGTTTGGACTTCCTCCCATTTAAACTAAATTAGTTCAATCTTATGTCAGGGATATTTACACCAGTTTCCTCTACTGGCTTCATTACCCTCTCTCTGCCCTGATTCTTTTAAAGGTCAATCCCTGAACTGGAAAAATTCCATCTTCCCATGTTTTCATTTCTTACACCCTGCAGAGGAGTGCAATTAGCAGGAAGAGACGGACATGCCTAATCACCATAGTAGCTTGTGGTTCTAAGCAGCTGCTGCAATGAACTGTATGCACTAGTGACAGTGTCTAAACTGCAGACCAAATACACCTTTCCTTGAAAGGCTCTTCAGCTATAGGTGAGCATCAGCTTTCATAATAACTTGAGAACTCAAAATTGCATCATGCCCCTTTGTGCTCCTAGAACTTTGTGATTTATTTTTTCTATTACAATCCTTAACCCTGTCTTTCTTCCCATTGGATTTGTATTTCAATGAGAGCTTCTCCACAGCTTTATCTTTGTATTTTCCCCCAACTCCACCCTTGTGTCCCATTTAAGAGTCTTAAATGTAGGAAGCTATTAATAAAGGTTTACTGAATTGAATTAGATCATCCAGTCAAACCTTTCGTCTTACACATAAGGAAACCCAGTCCCTCAAGGTTGAATGCTCAATGTCATCCAGTTAGTATCAGAACTGAAAATCAAGTCCAGGTCTTTTGACATCCCAATCCACTCAAATGCCACACTTTGTCAAATTACCTGGGCTGTGATCAGAGGTGAGATCCAGTAACCAAAGGATGCTGTGTTGTCTGTCTGTTTGTTTCAGATTTCTATTCATATTTTATTTTCCTGGTTGTTTCTGTTTTTGTTTGATTTTAGGTCTTATTAAATACAAAGAGAAGAAGAAGAGGAGGCTCTATGGTCCCTCAGGCTGTGAGGAGGAGTCATGAGCCCTCCCCTCCCTCTGTTCAAGGTGCATTGTGAGCTGGGCTTGAGGTGTAAGCTGGGTGGGGAGGGCAGGTGGAAGTGCTGGGAGAGGTGAGTGGTCAGGACCTGAAAGACTCATGGGCAGGGAGGGAGCCTTCTGGACCCCAATTGCAGCTCATCCCAAGGGCTAAGGGATGGAGTGGGGGTCCAGGACCTGGGCTCCGAGTCACAGGGTCAGACCCCAGGCCCAGCCTAGGCCCCAGCCCACACCAGAAAGAGGAAGGAGCAGTAGAGTCCATTGTTGGAGGTGTAGGACTGTGGGGCAGAGTGACTGGGCCCCTCCCTCGTAGAAGTCCCTGACCCACGAGTTGGCATGTTTGTCAGAATTATTTTTAAAGTTGAGAATCTGAGACAATACTAACAAAATTACTCTGCAAAAAATATGTTAAAGCGTTCATTAAATTTTAAAATGTTATCACTAGAAAAGGCCTTAGAAATCAAGTAGACACGTTTTACAAATGAGGAAAGTAAGGCCTAAAGACACTAAGTTCCTTTTGCATTATAGTACATTCCATCATGTTTGCCATTAATCAGGCCTGGTATTATGGCTATGTCTATGGAAGAGCCTAAAATTGTTTTAGAAAGAGAGACTCAAATATGTTCTAATAAAGCAGTCCTGCACATGTGGACAAGCAGCCAAACGCTTCCCGCCTCTGCTCTTGTCACCTATGCTTGTTACCTGGATTTGTGGCTCACTCAGTATTTATTTATTTTTTCAGTTGGAACAGAACCATAGCTTCAACTAAGATAACAGTTCTTTGAGGCCAACAAATGTGAGCCCAGAGGGAGAGGAATTTGGAATCTCACATTTTTAGCATTCAGAGATAATTCAAGATAGTTCAAGTGCTTTCTAAGTGTAAACCACCAGGCAAGTGCTCCTTGCTATCACCATTATTTGCCTACAAAAATATTTTATTGCTAAGACATGCTGCACTGCCAAAATATTTTTGATAAAGAATATTTATATAAGTGGGTTCTACATAGATACAGCCTCAATTTAATCAGGGATCCTAGCTTTTAACATGAATAGGTAGAAATTACAGAAATATGATTAATAGGTAATTTATAGAAATCCATTATGTAGATGTTCATTGACTCAAAAAAACAGAACAGAATGAGAGGAAATGTTTTTTTACTGCTACAAGGATTTAAATTATCTGTGAAGAAGGACTTCCTGACAAATACCAGACTTGGTTACCAAAATGGTTTTGGAATTTCCTTCTTTAAAGGTTTCAAACTAATATAATTTCCTTTTAAGACAGGGTAAGAAGTTTTTGTTGTCCTTGATTTTTGTTTTTTTGTGTGTATGGAATAGAGGATAAAATTGTATGACTTCCTAACATCCCTTCACCATGATACTTCAAGGAACAAATTCACAAGGTAGGCCTCAAAATTAACTATTTAAAAGTAAGGCTTATTAAACTCTGAAACAGGTGACCAAGGGAACCTCTAGAATTTCCTTCATAAGGGAGATTTAAGATTCAATGACAGCAGCAGGGTGCTGGGGAAGGTAGAGGGGAAATGGAGAGAAGGCTGGAGAAGGTCTATCTAACTGAGGAAGCGAGTGACAAATTAATCTGCTCATCTCAGTCTGCCCAGAGCCCTAGGCCTTCCCAAGCATCAGTACGGCCATGAAAAACCAGCAGAATTCCTGCCCACTTCCTTCAAATATTGTTTTACAAGGTCTTACAGTGTCTTGAGACAACATACATGAAAAGCACTGCAGTCTAAAAAAAGCATTAGTACTAAGTTACTCTTCTCATTTAAATCTCTGCCTCAGTTCCTGTTTGTTTTAGGGCTCTGAAATGAGAGAAGCAAAGCTAAGGTTATCAGAAGGTTAAGGGGTTTCCTGCAGCTGAAAAGGGACAACTTCAGCGCTTCATTAGGTATTGCCTTGTATTGTCTTCTAATTGCTTCTCGTGCGTAAAACTTACTTTTCCCCAAAGACTCTGACCTTCTCCAGGATGAAGACCTTGATTTACATTTTTTTCCTGTTATCTAAGTGTCTCAGTTTATGCTGAGCATGTAGCAACTCAAAGTAGTTGATTAATTTATTGGTAGGGAAGGCTGAGGCACCCCCCATGTATTTCCTCTGGGTGTGCCACGGAGTGCTCTGTGAATGAGCAAGGCAGAAGCAAACCGCAGAAGAAGTATTAATTTTGAATATGGCATCTGCAACACAAGACATGAACATATTTTTGAAAAAAATCAAATCACATCTTCAAAGCCAAGAAGCTAAACTAGACAGTTATACTAAGAGTTTTTATTTATTTCATTTATGTATTTAACACACACATATGCTGCTTACCATGTTACAGGCACTGGTCCAAGCATTTCAAAAATATTAACTCATTTAATCTTCATAACAAAGATAGTAAGAATTATTATTATCCTCATTTTATAAGAATCTGGAGCCTAGAAAGGAAAAGCAATTTCTCCAAAGTCATACAACCTTGCTGCTATTTGAACCTGGGAAGTCTGGCTTGAGAGTCCAGGCTCTCAGCTCTTATGGTTTGCGAGCTGACTCACCTGGGCAGGGACAGAGAGAGAGAAAGGGGAAGGGGGGTGGGGGGAGGGAGAGTTATGAGGGAGCAAGAGTGAAAGAGAAGGAAGAGCTGCCATTTTCAATCTGCAATTCAATGGTTTCCATTTCTGCATCCAAGTCAGCTTTTACTATCTCCTAGGAAAAGAATATGGAGGAAAGAGGGGTAGGGATCTGTGGAGCACACACCGAATCCTTTGAAGGGCAGCCTGTGGAAGTGACCCTGACCACTTCTGCTTACATCCACTGAACAGAACTTAGTAACACGTCCACACCTTGCTCAAAGAGAGGCTGGGAAGTGTAGTTTTAGCTGGGTGGACATGTGCCCTCCTAAAACTCCATCACTGTGTTAAAAACACTATGTTATGACAGAAGAAGGCCCTGTCCTCTCACCTGGATTCCTGCAACATCTCTCTGCTTAAATGGCCCTGTTTCAAGGAGGACTTCCTTGACCACCCTATCTAACACAGCACCCATGTCACTCTCCAGCCCCTTATTCTGCTTTATTTTTATTCATAGTACTTATTGCTGACATTACATTTTACTTTTTATCATCTGTCTCCACCACCACCCCTCAGAGCATAAGCTCCATAGGAACAGGGACTTGGTCTTGTGATCACTGCTATGTTCCCAGCACCTACTTGTTGCTCAGTAATATTTGTGGAATGAAGGAATGAATGATGAATAAGCAATATTCTAACTTGTCTCCCTGCCTTTGATCTTGACAATAAAACAAGATGGGAAAGAGTTATCTTTTTTTGAATTTTATTTTACTTATTTATTTTTATACAGCAGGTTCTTATTAGTTATCTGTTTTATACATATTAGTGTATACATGTCAATCCCAATCTCCCAATTCATCCCACCACCACCACCACCAACAACAACAACAACCTGCCACTTTCCCCCCTTGGTTTAGTTATCTTAACTGGCACCAGAATTCTTCTTAGGAAAGTAGAAAACTGTCTTTCATGATAATAACATATCTCCTTGAGATAGAGAATAAAACCCAAAGCCAGTATTTGAGTAAAATTTCCCTTCGTGAAATAGGAAGTGGAAGTAAGGAGAAAACAGAAAACATGAAACTGGGAAGACAGGAACCAGTAAGATGTCAGAAATCTTCCTGACTATGACCCTGAAGTTTCATTAACACTCACTACACTTGTGAGTGCTTTGTGTGAGTGGATTCTGACATGCTTAAAGCTGGGGTTGGAGTTCACAACGGGGCAGGAATGGAGAAGCATGGAAATGGCATGCAGGGAAATGGGAGTCCAAGAGGCAGAGGAGGCCTTAAGAATGTAAGCCCCTCTAGACTTTCCAAAAATGTGATATTTCCTAAGTGATAACATATGGGAAGTGAAGTACATTCTACCTCTTACGTCAATGCTATACATTATTTATGCTCCATCACTCATTTATACAGGATTTCCTTATATGTTGCTCTATTTCACACTGACATCATTGATGGGTTATATGGCGACGTGGTTGGGAGAGATTAGGGTCATGTGATCATGTGCTTTTTCACCATTAATCTTTCTAGTGAAAGTGAACACTCAATTCCTCTATGTTGTCTCAGCAAAAGGATAAGGAAAAGGCAGGACCTTCAGGCCTTCTCCAAACTGCACCCTCACTTTCATCGGTACCCACTTTAGGATGCAGTATAGAGTGAAGGGGATATGGTCAAATGATCCTTCAGCTCCTTCCCTTCTGCCTAATTCCTTTTATCAGTAATATGCTTTTATCCCACCACCTTTGGTATGAAGCTCAGAGTTAAGTTTTTCTTAAGGTAAGAATAATTACACAAAATCTTTTATTTTGCTGTACAGTATTATTTCAGGAGTTAAGTTCTGGGAACAGTAGGACATATAAAAATATTTGATACAGGAGTTCTGTGAACAAACTTACACTGTTAATAATAATTCTTAATGAACTGCATTTTCATTGCAAACTACATGTGTACAGTTATCTATTATTGCATAACCACTGCAAAACTTAATGACATAAAACAAAAATTATTAGGCATACAATTCTGTGGGTTAGAAATTTGGACAGGGCATAGCTCATCTCTGCTCTGCAATGACTGCGGCATCATCTGGGCAGGGAAGGGGAAAGGAAGTACTCAAGTGGCTAAAGATAGCTGAGACAACTGGGGCCAGCCAGGCATTTTTTTCTTCTCATATCCTCTCCATGTAGCTAGCTTGGGCTCCCTCATAGCATGGAAGGCTCAGTATAGTCAGATTTTTTTTTTTTTTACATGAAGCTAGTGTCCCAAGAAATCCAGGATTAAATTATAAACCTTCACATGTCCTAGCTTCAGAAGTACCAGAATGTTACTTCTGGCACACTCTAAGGCTATTCCAGATACTATATAAGGAAATGGGAATTAGACTCCACCTCTCAGTGGGAAGAGTAGCAAGTAATTTTAATCTACCATATTGCATTTTCTTGGAACATAACCTCAATATAAAACACAGACTCTATATATCTCCCTTCCTTAATTTAAGGAAGTTAAATTCTGTAAGAATAAGGACAAATGTATTTTATGCAATAATATGCATTCAGAAATGGGTACAATTCCTTGCAAATGATTGGTGATCAATAAATATTCAATGGATATATGGATTAATGCATTCTTAGAAGCTTGATAAATAAATCTGGGAAGCAAATATCCATGCCACTCACTAAAACCAAAACCACCAAGCAAGAATATGTACACAGAAGCTCTGCTTCTTCTGATAGGAACCTTCCCCAGTCTCTAAAATAAAACCTGTAACCACCAAGATTCCATTATACCGACTGGAGACCTTCCTAGTGTGTAGGGGCCACTCTCTCCTGATGCAAAGGCACTGAGCTGTGAGCATGCCCTGGTATCAGAAATCCCTACTGTGCCAAGACAAGATTACCACTAGAAATCATCTCCCAACACATCTCCCCAGGCAATACTAAGTCCACAAAAAATGCAGATGCAAATGCCATTCGAGGCTCCTGAGTTAACCAGCCTTCTGGTTCCAGTGTCTTTAAACAAATTTCCATATTCTCAGCCTCATTCTCTTAACTTCATTCATACAACCTATTATGGTTAACCGAAAAACTGACCAGTGTCAAGAACTGCGAACGGTCAGACATTTTACCCTACTTGCAGACAAACAAGTAAAACCTGCTACAGTTTTCATAGCAGAAGGTCAGAGACTCCTGGCTTAGAGACAAAGACTTTATTGCTCATGACACAGCAGGAACATAAGCTTCATGTTCACATCAGCTCCCTTTGCCTCCCCTCCAAGTCACATGGGGGTGACACAGAGGTGGGTATAGGTGGATCCTGCACATGTCATGGATTTGCATCACATCCGAGGAAACCCAAGTTTAGGAAACCTCAAGCTTTTATAAGAGGTGGCAGACAAGCTGCCTAACCTTTGCCCCAGAGGAAAACATCATCTTTATCATACTGGACATCAAATAACCCTACCATCTGCTCTCTCTATATATCCTCTGCTACTATCTCTATTTTCCAAAGTTGTTCACTATACAAACAGTTTTGAAAAGGCAGTCCAGAACAAAAGACTGTCTGTGTATCCGCTCAAAAGACATTCAGAAATATGAAAGATCCATGGAGAATTGCCTCTCAACAGCCAGAAGTTAGGGACATAAAGCAGACCTCACATTTATATGGTAGGTGGTGGAAAGGTATTTCATTAAGAGTAAAAAGGTGGAAAGATTTCTCTTCTTCCTGGAAGACACCTTCCTTTTGTTTTCTCTATTTCTCTTTCTTTCTCTTAAAAAAAAAAAAAAAAAACTGTGTTATGTTGTTCCTCTTTCTTTCAGGTGGTTTACATACTCATATGACCTCCTACTCAAGAAGGAACCCAACATTTGAAAGGCTTCTGAATACCAATATAGGGTTCAAAGGAAAAGATACATGGAGTGGCCAGCTTAGTCTTCTCTGCTTCCTTAGCCATTGAGGAAAAAAACTTTCTTTTCTGTGGGCTCATCATTCCAGGTCTCCTATTCCTGCCACAGTAGGAAGAACAAGAATATCAGGATTCCCAGGATTATGGGTTTAAATGGAAAAGGCGAACCAAGGCGGCCACTGAGCTGCCTCTGCCTCTGGTTTAGAAATTATACTGAAGGGTTAACCAAGACCTGGGGCTTACAGAATGGGAAACCACATGGAGATTGGGATGGATGCCCTAGCCAGTAATAAAGCATTTTCTTGGAGTGACTTCTGTGCTTATATGACTTAGAGACCTGAGGTAACAGTAGGCAGCTGGTGGTCAGTTAGAGAATTCAGACCCCTAGCCATCCCCTGCCATGACTAAAGCCCTCATGTTACCCCACTTCAGCACCACACCTGTATATCTATACCCAGTATTTGTCCACCTGCCTAGTTCTCCCAGTAAAGTGGGAGCTTTTAAAGGGCCACAAATATATGTCACTCACCTTTGCAGCCCCAATGCCCAGCACTTATTTCCCATTCAACAAACATTACCAACCAAGTGACCCTTGCTACCTTTTATTGCTGCACTAATCCTTCTTAAACACAAACTTTCACATGTTCAAAAACCTCTAGGAGCCTCCTATCTGCCACTGTATCAAGTCTAAACTCCATTACCTAATTTCTAAGGAACATCATAGTATGTAATAAGTAGATATAATTTTTCAAAACTTTCTTTTAAGAGTTGATTGCTGAATTTCACTAATCTCTTTCAGACAGAAATAGGACTTAAGGTCAGCTAGATGGTGAGTGTAGCTGCTCAGGGTTTCCTCAAATTCAAACTCATCAACAGTGCTTTCTTTTATTACCTTTGCTTTCCTCTTGCATAAATTCTCAATGCCCTTAGCATTTGTGTCACACTCTATTACTTAGTTACATGCCATCTTGTACAGGACAGGTTACCATGATACAGCTCCTCATGGATCCCATAAGGTTGTGCAACAAAGCAAATTACAACACAACATGAAACTATTCACTAATGAATTGATCGCTTATAAATATAAATTCCAAAGATGTATTCCAAATCCATACAAATGATTACTTCTGACAAAAGGTGAAAGGGAATGGAATGAAAATGGTGATTGATAGGGCCTTCAGCTTTATCTGTAATAGTCTTTTGAAAGAAAAATATATTCATGCTGAGGTAGATTTTCTCCAAAGATGGCTACAGCAATCTCTGCCATGCTGTTCACCCTTTATCATGGGACTTTGCTGCTCCTCCCCTAAAGACATGAAGTCTATTTCTTGTCCCTTTGAAACCGACTGACCTGCTTAGCCCAACAGAATGTGATGAAAGTGACAAGGGGACAGAGTTCCAGAGCCTAACCTTAAGAGATCCTGCAGCTTTTGCTTCCACTGCTTGGGAACCCTGAGGTACCAGGTAAAGAAGTGTGACTCCCCTACTAGAGAGATCAGAGTGAGAGTCCCTGGAGGCTTAAAGATGGAGGACAGGATTCTAGTCATCCCAGCTAAGGAGCCAGACATGTGATTGAGACCATCTCAGATTCCTATATGAACATTCCGAGCAGAGATGACCCATTCCACCTAAGCCCTGCTTAGCCAATCCCAGAATCATGAGTAGATAAAATTCATGACTGTTGTTTTCAGCCACTGAATTTCAGACTGGTTTGTTACACAGCAATAGACAACTGTTAAGTTATTTGTGTTATTCACAATTAATTTTAAAAAATAAATAAGCCACATGCAAACCTTTCTTCCTGTTTAACAACTAGCCTCTCTCCTTTTCCCACCTCATTCCGTGTCTTTAATGTCTCTATTCATCTAACTGATTATACAATACCCAACAATGCAATGCAAAATCAGTGCAAATCAATGCAAAATCAGGGTAAAGTGATTATAGTGTGAAATTGCAAATCTTTCAAAATATGTTAAGAAATCATGAAGTTGATGAAGGTAATGTTAGAGAAGCCCTTGAATCGTGGGCAACTCTTCTGGGAAATGAGAATCTGCAGCTGGAATACTTAACATTTGAAGAAGAAAATATCCACACAGATGATGGCACAATAAGTGCCTCAAAAGGGAATGATTAGAATGTCAAAATATAAGAGAGGCTCTTGGAAAACTGATGAAGCCCTCAAATATTTTTGTAATAATGACCCTCTTTATGATTTCCCCACAGAAGTCAAATGTAAAATGGATATTGTGTCATGATACCATATAATTTTGTTAGAAAATTATGCTTCTCAGAATTAACACTTGATTCATCCTTTGTTCTAATGTTTAACACATCACCGACCAACTAAATTTTGTTAAATGTAATAAGGTAAATCCATTTTAATAATTTTCTTACATTTTTAAAAGATATTGTCTCAACCAAATATTTTTACTTTTTTTCTCCCTATTTTGAAAAGATTCACTTTAAGTGGGTTTGGGGGGTACCAATTATCTAAGGAAAATTGGGGGCCTCTGTAAAATCTTTGATTCATCTCCCTAACCAGCAGGCATATGCACTGAGGGCAGGGTCTTAGATCACACTTTATTAGTAGCCTCTAGATAGTTCATCAAATATAGAACCAAACAGATAGTGGGGACTCACAAATTCAATAAATGTGACAACGAATGACCTCCTGATTGATTGGCTCACATGTACATTTTGCCGTTGAAGGATGGCACTTTTTCCGTTATCAACCCTGACCCAAAATGAGCTGGTATTTGTTCTTCTTAAAATTGTACATTGAAGGCCTATTACAAACTTCCTGCTGAAAGCACGTTCAAAGGCTGGATATGTTTAAAACCAATTCAAGCATGTAAAGTCGTTTTAGGAAATAAGCCCCAGGTCCCAAGGGCTCAGCTGAGGAGGGCCACATTTTAGAACAGGTGTGCCACTTCACTGAGCAGGAATTTGGAAATGTCAAACATTAGAAGCACTTCAGAAACTCCAGCTCAACCTGCCGGAGAGTCACACTTCTGGGCACGTGTCAATAAATGCCTTGCAGAGATGGGCATTTGAGAAAATCTCTCAGCCCTGATTCAAAATTAGTTAAAACATATCAACATGGTAAGTTCTTAAAGAAACCATACTTTTTTTTTTTTTTGGCTTTTCCTATGTCAATTTTACTTCTCAAAAGAAATTCTATTTTTAAAGTGATCATTCAGAAAATTTCCATCTATTACATGATAACTGTAACAGCATCGCATGTCTTAACATCCCTGAATTTCAATCTCTTTCATCTTATCTTGCATCACCAATTGCAAGAGTAAGAACTGGGCTGTTTTCCTTGTCATTGTGTTACTTCTATCCCTTTGGAAATTAAAAAGTAACACTACAAACTTGACTGCAAGTACCCTTTAAACTTGGCCCCTTCCGTTAGGACACCAGGCGCTCTGCAGCCCATCAGTCTGTTCTAGGGCAAAGGCAAACAATACTTTCCGTTACAATAACTTGTATCCAGGAAAAAAAAAAAACAAACAGGCACTCTGTAGCATACGCAGCATAGCAGCCAGAGAAAAGTTTACTAGCTTTAGCCAATTGGAGGCTGTGGAGCTGGGCCAAATTAGCGTGTTCTTCTCCGCCTCTAGATGAAGTCATGAGTGAAATATGACATTGAACTTATTTTTAAAAGGGAAGAGGCACAGGATAGAAAAGCTAAACTGCAGGAAAGTGACCTGTGCCGAAGAGTACGCGGTTAGGAAGCGTGTGCATGCCTCTAAACCCTGAGTGGTTCTCAGTTCTGTATCCTTCGCCTCCCACTGGGTGGAGTAGGTCTTTTAAGAGCAGCTGGAATGCAGCTCCCCTGATCAGTGTAGCCAGTTGTTGCCTGTCTGAACCTCTGCCAGTCCTAGAGAGCGGTGCTCTGAGCTCGAACCAGAGGGCCACGCTCTGCACCCCTGTCCACCGTCCTTCTCGCCGGAGCCAGAAAGAACGTTCCCACCTGTCCAGCTATGGGGGAGGACGCTGCGCAAGCCGAGAAGTTCCAGCACCCGGGTCCTGACATGCGGCAGGAGAAGCCGGGCAGCTCCAGCCCGGTGCCTTCCTCCACACCGAGCCCCAGCCTGAACCCGGGGAGCACGGAGGAGGCCATCCGGGACAACTCGCAGGTGAACGCCGTCACAGTGCTCACGCTCCTGGACAAGCTGGTGAACATGCTGGACGCCGTGCAGGAGAACCAGCACAAGATGGAGCAGCGGCAGATAAGCCTGGAGGGCTCCGTGAAGGGCATCCAGAACGACCTCACCAAGCTCTCCAAGTACCAGGCCTCCACCGGCAACACGGTGAGCAAGCTGCTGGAGAAGTCCCGCAAGGTCAGCGCCCACACGCGCGCCGTCAAGGAGCGCCTGGAGAGGCAGTGCGCGCAAGTGAAGCGGCTAGAGAACAACCACGCCCAGCTCCTCAGGCGCAACCATTTCAAGGTGCTCATCTTCCAGGTCAGTGCCCCTACTCTCCGCCCACCCAGCTGGGACTCCGCATCCATGATCTCAGTCGCCTGGCTCTCACAGCCATTTTTACATCTGTCCTGCCTGTCAGGGACCGACCCCCCCCCCACCACACACACACACACGGCCCTGTCCCCGCTGCCTTCAGCAGGCGCATGTGAAATCTACAATCTACACACAGGGCTGGGAATTCCCCAGGTCACTGCAGCCTAAACCCAAGGCAGGTGCCTCAGGAGATAGCAGGTCGGGGTCATTTGTCAGGAGCACCTCCATACAGGTTGGGAAGGTGAGCAGGTGCAGGCACACTAGTCAAATTCACTTGTCTCTTTGCATTGTGAACGTGGGGCTCTGACTGCAGCTGTTAGCTGGACAGGGCAAATTAATTCACTGGCTGTTTATTAACTCTTTGTGGAAATGAGGTGATCATGTGAGTTTTCTGTTTTGTTTTTTAATCAAATCAAATTAATAACTTTTTAAAGCCTCCCTCGGTCCAAAGGTCACCAATGTTTTGGGGACTAACCAAGTATTGAAGATTGATTCCATTAGAGATGAACTAGCTTTCTACTTTTGAGACTCTTTTGGCTACAGCAATCTTGTTGAGCTTTTTTCTAGCAAATGCACTGAAACTACAGAGCATTACTCTTACAAACACACTAGATATGCTTCTCGTTGCTCAGAGAGACCACAACTGTAAAGTAAAACAAAAGCAGTGTTATCAGTTACAAAGGCTAGCCTAGGATATTTTCTCCTTCAAATGGCTGCCTTGGAATGAAAAGGCCACTTAATTTTTGTAATGCATCAATGATGCAATTAATGTAGCAAGAGGCTCTTTGGAACAGGGAGATTGCGTGGGACTGTTGTTCCCCCACGAGGTGGGCGTTTGTGAGTCCAAGGGCAGCCCTGCCTAACGCTGGAAGCCCTTCCGCCCAGTGGAGCCCAGCCAGCACAGAGCCCAGGAAGCAACTGCCATCCCTGCCCCAGGGCTGTCTCATTGTGACCACGTGAATAGGAGAGGATTTCAGAGCCACGGAGGGGAGAGGCTATAACCAAATGTTTGATTGTGAACGGCACACAAGAAGAGCCTTCATCTCCCCAAAGAGATTTAGAAATTGGAACTTAAACCGAGGGAGCCTTCTTTTTCTAAATGAATCTGCTCTGCCAATTTAGAACCTAAGCCTCCTTCCTCCATAAAAGGAAAGACTCATCTCGCTGCTTTCTTGTCCCCCCACATTGCACTTGATGTTGTAAAGCTTCAGGCAGCTGATGTCCTTCTATACCTTGCAGTCTGTTGCAGACCGGAAATTTTTTAGCTTTTAATGCAAATGGAATAGCTTTTCATGAACCAGATGAACTGAAAAGAGATATGGTAACTGCGCCTTTCTTAAGCCATATAAAATCCTAACTTTATTAGCCTAAAAGATATTATAAATCTCAACTCTCAAGGCATTTCTAGATTAAACACTGATCTCCAAACAAAACCAAACATATACAGACCTGTTTAAATCTGAGTCATCAAAGGAAATTTCCCTCCTTCCAGTATGAAGCAAGAGAGATTCTCTCTTGTCCTGTCCCTCAGTTAAGGAGGAAAAACAAAAAATTATTCATGTAGTAGAGGAAAATCACAGTAGGTCGGGATCAGTTTTTGTTTTGTTTTGCCACGGAGGATGTTCTGTACGTGTTGGGGAGAGGGATGGAAAAGATACGTGACTAAAAATTTCAGGAGAACTGTAAATCTGACATTTAAAAAAACAACTGTTGGGAACTTAAAGACACGGGCTGCTGCTGAAGCCCTGTCATGGTCTCCTGTTTTGTCACATTGGATTGACAGGTATGAAATTACAGCCAGAAACGGTAGGAATTCTCCATATAGTGAGGACAAGGTGAAACAGGGGCTCAAGACCAAGGTAGAAGCTAAGAGAATCCAAAGCAATGTGTTCAGGCTCCATTCAGGGCCTCTTAGCAAGCAGCCCCCAAGGACTTTTTTGAAAGAGCAGCTTAGGAGACAAAGAATTAGAGGGGCAAGGAACTGGACCTTTCTTAAGTCATGTAATGTAAGATCTTTTATTAGCCTAAAGGATATCAGAAATATCAACTCTCAAGGCATTGCAAGATGACTATTCTGAAAAAACAAATACAAATGAAGTCCCTCAGTGGAAAAGTTGCTCTTTCTCTTGATCCTTCTTAAAGTAGGGGTTTCTAGGGTAGTAAATTATTACATCCATTATAATTATTATATTATATCCATTATGCCGATGGATATAATAATAACTTGTGTTAGAGAGTAGTCCAGTATAGGGGTTGAGAAAAGATAAATTTTGTCATACAGACACTGGTTCAAATCCTAGTTTCACCACTTGCCAGTTATGTGATCTTGTGCACCTTGTGTAGCTTTTCCAAGCTTTTGTTTCCTCATCTGTACATCTTATTAATATTTGAAAGAGCAAAAGTATTTTGAGCTTTTAATAAGCCCTGCATACTCTGCTAAGTATCTTTCTGTAGTTTATCTCAACTGCACCAATTTACAGAGGAGGATGCTGAGATTCAGAGATACTTATATCTTGTCTGAAACTATTTAGTTAGGCAGTGGTGAGGCTGGGATTTCAACTCATATTTAATTGACTCCAAAGTGTGCGCTCTTAAACATTAGTGCTTCTTCCCTCATATCTCTCTCATAGGGTGAGGAATAAATGGGATAACATATTTTAAATATGACTGTCACGGTGTAAGCTCAAAGAACTGAAGCTCTTCCTGGGTGGATCTGCAATGCATTTGCATGGAGAGGAGGCTATACTTGTGCTTGGTTAGAAATATGGCTTTTTAGTAAAAACTGATCTCACCCTACCCAGCATCTTCAAACAGCTATGCTTTTGCTTTTTTAGTTGGGATTTATTAAAAGCTAAACACACACACACACACACACACACACACACACACACACACACACACACACACACACACACACACACTCCCAACTCCCTGCCATACATTGTATGACAACTACCGAGTTGAAATCAATATTACATCACCACCAGAGCAAAGGAAAGCAAAGCCCTTTAAAAGCACAGGACTCTGCCCAAAGGGCCTACTCTAAATAGACCCTTCTAGTAGCAGCACAGTCTTCACAGTGGGGCACAGGGTAGATGTTTTCTAGACCTGCAGAGTGAGGAGGGTGGATAATGTACCAGGTGCCACTTCAGGTCTCTAAGTTGTTTGTCACTTTCAGTCTACTTGACCCCTATGCTAGACTTTCCCTTACTAAATCCACTGTTTTTCTAGTTTAAGACAAAAAGAATTAACGTAAAAATAGGAGAGTGAAGAAAGAAAATCTGTCACCTGACTGGATCATATTCAGTCCTACAGTGTTTAGAAGATTATGTTTCCAGTTTGTAAAGTCCTGTTGTGTTCTCCAAAATCTGCAGGGGCTTTTTGGTTGGTTGGTTGGTTGGTTGATCTACTAGATGCTAGTAACACTAGATACACATGAACATTTTTTTAAATTCTGAAATCTGTCCTTAATTTGTCCTGTTTAAAATATGTCATTTATTTATTTAAGTCTGTGCTAAACTTACAACATTGTTGTAGCTGTTAAGCCTCTCATGTCTTAGCAATTACTTCAAATTATAACCAGTAGAATCTAAAACTGGAGAAAATTCATCTCCTTCTGAGCAATAAAATAAATTGTAAAATCCTTGTTAAACTTAGCAGCTTCCCTTTTTATATGTTTTTTAAATAATGGCTTAAGATCAATGTTTGAATTCAAAATACTGTAACAGGAGCCAGTATAAATGAAATAAGACTCAGAGAGGTTGCTGATCAAAAAGAAAATGCTAAAGACTAATAAGACTAATTCTTTGCCTGTAAGTGCATATGTATCTTTTACTAAAAGTAAAATTTGTACAAAAATCAGTGAATTTACAGTTAAGAGGAAGTTTTCTCTGTTGACTGAAGAGACTAGAATTTCACAGGTAACTGGCACTGAGGGTGTGATGCCCACTTAAGGCCTCTTGAAGTTCTAGTAATGATTACTTGACAAAGCAGTTTGGGAATGATTTCAAATCCAGAGAACAAAATGAGAGTACTCATGGACAGTTTACACTTTCATCCACATGAAATTGTGAAATTGGGTGAAAAGAGTAAAAGTTAGATGTTTACTGTGGCTACATTCATGGAGAATCAAGCCTATAAATGTGTTCAAATATTCATCATTTGGGTTCCTTTGATGAGAACAGAATTTTAGAAAGGTGCTAAAAGTATAACATCTTCAGACTATTTTTAAATTAATTTTTTTAAAGACTGTATTTATCCAAAGCCACTGCTCTGAAAATCGCTAAATTAGTACAGACTTAGAAGAAATGGGCATATAAATAACCAAAGTCACCTTTATATGACAGCTCGCCATGTTTGTATCACACTGATTAATATTCCCATAATGGGATACTGGTTTTGATGTGCTACTTCTCCGGTGCCCTTTAGTTTATGAGATAAACAAAATACTAGTTCTTGTTGTTATTATTTACACTTCTTGAATGTCAGCACTGCCTCAGGCACTTTAAATGAATAACTGATTACTGTCGGTATTTCTTCAAAAGAGTCATTAGTTCTCTCACATATTAAAAAACGAGACTCTATCTCAGATGCAGCCCTTCCAGGTAAATGTTGCCCCTTCTGTTGTTTTGTAATCCATATCTGTTTGAATTGAACAAATGAAAAGCATTCTCCAATGCAACTCAGGTCCTATAGTTTTGATTCTTGCATGAAACAAAGCATGTCTGGCATTTGTACACTGTGAGATCACTTTTGCAATCTGTTAGACTGGTTTTCGTAGGATTTAGGTTAATATCACAGAATCAAGTATTTTAGAGCTGGAAAGCACCTCAACAATCATTTAGGTTAACCTCATTTTATATCAAATGAGCAGAGGCCCTGAGAAACAAAGTGACTAGCAAGGTTTCATTTTATTAATAATAGAAATTATAGAGTTGAACTGTGAAATGAGTGAAAACAAACACTATAATCCCACTATGGCAAAGTTCATGTTTACTGGGTTTTCTACAATAGCTTTTAAATAATTCAGTGTGGTTTGTTTTTTGTTTTGTTTTGTGTTTTTTGTGTGTGTGCAACAAAGAACACCTAAGCAGTGTGATCTTAAAAAAGAACTGAACCCTCTATAACACTGAAAAATAATGAAACTTTTAAATCCTCGAGAATGGGAAAGACTGCTCAGGGATTATAACTAATACATTTTATTCTTATGACTTGCTGATTCCACCAACAGCTGCCTTAGGGGTACATTTCTAATCAATGGTTTTATCCACTTGGCAATCTATACCTCAGAAACACAAACTGGAGAAAACCATCAATGTGTAAAAGAGACCTAAAAATCAGAATGTCAGGTGAGCACAGTTCCATTTTCATAACTAGTATTTAGAGATTATTGGACAAAACATTCCATGGACACAAATTTATGGTCCTCATATCCCTCTAGGATGCCACCACATCCCTGTGGGAATGTAACAGCCTTTGTTATTTTCTTCTAACAACGGGGATGATAAGTTAGTGACAGGAGAACAAACTGCCTGTTCAAGCTTTTAAATGACTTACTGTAGCTTCCTTTTCTAATGCTAGTCATAGAGTCTCCTTCTCTTTTAAAATGTGTGTATCTATCTATGTGCAAAGAAGATTTGCTTCCATGAGCACCAACCCAAGAAGTACCCAGCATATTGGCCAGTTTCTCTGTGTTGATATCTGCACATAAGACTTGAGACTGTTAGTTCACAAGAATCAGTATAAACATCAAACAAGCGAAAGTGCAAGGAAAAAATGCCACTTTTTCAAGAGTTCTTTCCATTCCTTTTCTCTCTTATGATGCAAGCATATCATTCGTATATGTTAGAAGTGTACTGATTAATTTTCCCTTCCTTTTTTTTTTTTGCGGTACGCGGGCCTCTCACTGCTGTGGCCTCTCCCATTGTGGAGCACAGGCTCCAGATGCGCAGGCTCAGCAGCCATGGCTCACGGGCCCAGCCGCTCCACGGCATGTGGGATCTTCCTGGACCGGGGCACGAACCCGTGTCCCCTGCATCGGCAGGCGGACTCTCAACCACTGCGCCACCAGGGAAGCCCTCCTTTCCTTTTAAAAACCCCTAGGGGTCCTTGTGAAAGGTCAGAACCAGGAGCAGCTGCATCAGTGGGGCTACGTACCTTTTCGAAAATAAATCTGGAGGAAGTGGCATGGACATACATACACTACCAAATGTAAAATAGATAGCTAGTGGGAAGCAGCTGCCAGCACAGGGAGATCAGCTCGGTGAGTTGTGACCACCTAGAGGGGTGGGATAGGGAGGGTGGGATAGGGAGACGCAAGAGGGAAGAGATACGGGGATATATGTATATGTATAGCTGATTCACTTTGTTATAAAGCAGAAACTAACACACCATTGTAAAGCAATTATACGCCAATAAAGATGTTAAAAAAAAACTTTTAAAAATAAAAAAATAACTCTATAGGGCAAATAGTCAGCTGCAGCTGGGGGCCTCTCCTGGGTAGAACTATCCAAGGAAGCAATGCAACTCACAAGGGATTCTTAATGCCATGTTAAGGAGTTACAAACCCCAAGTGGATATATGGGTAACTAGCATAGTTAAGTAGTGACAGAATTGAGGATGTATATTTGATCCTCCCCCTTGAAAGAGCCATCAGTCTTAGAATCTGTAAGAGAAAGCATATCAAAAACATTACAACAGGAGGCTGAAGGCAGGAGTATCACCTCACCTGTAGGCAGGTGAAATATCAAGTGTTTCCATAAGGTATGTGTAATTGGCCTGAAGGAGGACACATGAGCAGGTAAGACTGGACACCTGGGGGACAGTGCAGTTACAGAGGAGCCACTGTCTGAAGTTCAAGTTGAATTTCCACCACTATAATCGTTCCTTTATAGTCAAATGCCATGTATACATTTTACTAAAGAATAGAGATTTTGAAGAGTGTCAGCATTTTTCTGCTTCTAAACAAACATTATGGAAATGTAAGTCCCACATGTACTTGGACATTCACAAATTTCTATGTGAAGGGAAAGGGCTTGCTTACCTTCAGGGGAGAACTATAAGAAGTCACAAAATAAACACTGTCCAGTAGACATAACCCAAAATACTGCTTGATTAATAAAAATGACAGCAGAAGCATAGCAGTTGGCCAAAAAGGCATATCTCACTTGTTTCCAGTTGTATTAAGACACATCCAACTCATTCTGGATTATGTCTGTTCCTGCTGGGTTTATTTTCATAGTTGGCATCAAAGAGTTCTTATATAAATTTCCCCGACATTGTCTGAAAGAGCTCAACTGGGTTTCCCACCATCTCTTGACTGCCCTCATGTATGCAGTTTGATCTACCAACAGATCACTTCTGATTCACCTGATAATGCACTTTTCCCAAACCTGTCCTCAAAGGACACATGGTGAGAGAGACAAGAGTCTAACACTCAACAGTAACTGTGCCTTTTTAACAATAAAATTTACACTGCATTAAAAATGCAATATTATTGGTTTAATTCTTTTAGAAGTACAGTTAATATGGACATCTTTTGTTGAGGTTGAAGAAAGGGAAGTTATCAGGGTAATCCACAGTAATCAAAGGTAAACCTCTGATTAACCTGAGATTATACTACACAAAATGCACCTCTCCTCTAGTAACCAAAGCTTATTTTTAATTTTCCACCTGATTTTCTGCCTTCTTTACTGAGGACTTTTTTTTGGCGGTACGCAGGCCTCTCACTGTTGTGGCCTCTCCTGTTGCAGAGCATAGGCTCCGGATGCGCAGGCTCAGTGGCCATGGCTCACGGGCCCAGCCGCTCCGCGGCATGTGGGATCTTCCCAGACCGGGGCACGAACCCGTGTCCTCTGCATTGGCAGGCGGACTCTCAACCACTGAACCACCAGGGAAGCCCTTTACTGAGGACTTTTAATAACGTTTTACGTTTTACGTTTCTTCCTTTCCTGCAAGCAACTCCTGTCAAACCTTCCCAACCCTCTTGTCAAACCCCAGAAGTAATTTTGCTTCTGGACTAAGCATCAGAGCCATAGCTATTTCTGCAGTCTGCCCCTCTTTTAGTAATGCTCATCCACTGAGAATAAAATCCTTCCTTAAAAATGGAAACTGCTGAGCCCCTTAGGCCTGGTTCTCCTCTTTTCCCAGTGGCAGCAGCAGTCAGCAAATGTCCTTCTAGACACAGAGCTAAGTCCATTCTTTTGCAGTGCCCGACACAGGGGCAGTCTCCACTCTAGCCCCGCTCAGGGCTGTCTTAGAAAGCCTCCTCACTCAACATGCACTCATTCAACAAATAACTGCTGAGCTGTCGGGGACTACCCTAGGCGCGGGACTTAACGGTGAACAGGAGACAGAAGTTCCCACCCTCACAGGGAATACACGCCAACGAAAAGGAGGCAAGTCAAGACTTGAAGCGCGGCAGAGTTGCCCTCTGTAAAGGTCCATGTCATAAGTTATTCGTGGGAATCCCGTGCAAATTTCAAGTTTTTACTTTATCTTTTATACTGTGTTTCTGACATTCTGTGATATTCAAAATGGGAGTAAGCTTTGGGAAACGGAATTTGGGATTTCTTAACTCTACCAAGGATTCTATTTAACCAGACGTGCTGCTTTTTACTCTACCCAAGACTTTGTTTCTAACCAATTTATGGAACTCATACTCTGTTATGAGTATGTGTGTGTAAGGGGGAGACATGGGGCTGTATCTTTTCAGAGAGTATTGTAATTATACTATTTGGTGATTAATGAGGAGAGGGATTTTTAAGTTTCTCTATATTAAAACATTGTTCACTTAGTCTTTGTAGTGAGAAGTTGAAAGTATACAGGTATACCCTTAGAACATATTTTTGATCACTACCCCAATTTTACTGACTTTTCAGTCAATCAAAATTGCAAAATAAGAAGGGAAGTTCTTACCCATTAACATAAACTTTGCATGAAGTTTAGCTCCCAAATAGACTTTTTGTTTGTTTGTTTTGTTTTTGAGCTTTTATTTATTTATTTATTTAATTTATTTTTTTTTTAACACATAGACTTTTAAATTCACCAAATCCAGTTATTTTTCAAACTGAAAGTTTACTGGGCAGTCCACAATATAATCAGGTAACATTGAGGCTCTGCTTGAAGCCCAGCTGGCAGTGGGCTCTGGAGCCTGGCCCACCTTGGCATTCTTGCAGAACTCCTAATACCCTTGGGAGTGCAGTTTGAAAGCTGCTAATCTGGGTCAAATCCTCTTGTTCACATTTGGAAGACACTGAGACCCAAGGAGATTAAGCTATTTGCTGAAGGCCTCAGAGCCATTGAGCAGTACAGAAAGAACTGAGACTCAGGCCTCCTGTCACATGTTCTTTCCACTGTGCCATTTCTTCCGATGAAGATGTGAAGGCACTTTGCTAGCTGGCTCTCATTTTCCTGTATTTAAAGAAAAATATAAAAATCAAAGGGCGGCTTCCCTGGTGGCACAGTGGTTGAGAGTCCGCCTGCCGATGCAGGGGACACGGGTTCGTGCCCCGGTCTGGGAAGATCCCACATGCCGCGGAGCAGCTGGGCCTGTGAGCCATGGCCGCTGAGCCTGTGCTCCGCAACGGGAGAGGCCACAGCAGTGAGAGGCCTGCGTAACAAACAAACAAAAAACAAATCAAAGGGATTCCTATGCTGTGTGACCCAAGTCTATCTGAGTTCAAATCTCCCTGCTTCGCTACGCTGGAGAACCATCCCCCTTGCACTCTCTGGAGGCAAGTTTTCAGGCTCTGCTCCCTGAGGCAGAGGGAGAGGCAGATCATTGTACACCCAGAAACTGGAGAATGAGGTGTGCTGGGAATAAGGGGAGGGTGCACAGATTCCTGAGTTTGCCTCTTCACTCTTCACCCTAGGTGGAGGCTGAAGTACTCCTGCCCAAGGAAGCCCTATTTAACAGAGAGGCTTGATAAGCTATGCCTGGCAGCATGATTCCCCCTTACTACTCCAGAAATGGCCGTGGTATACCATCTCTCCTTATAATGCCCACAAAGGACATTCTAAACACAAGGCTTCGTGAGTGGGTCCCCAGTAAGGCTGGCCCTTGCTTCTCTTACTCCAAAATTAGGTCATTAGAAAAATTAGTGTGCATTTTTAAACAGATACCAAGGTTGACCATGCCTTTACTTTTGACTTCTACTTGGGGAGGGAACCTGATAGAGGCTTTACCTGGTGCCTGACACTTAAGGAAAAGATGGGGCAGGGGAGAGAACTAGGAAGTCCTCATCTTTTATCTTCTAACTTGACCTCCAGGCTCTTTTGCAGTGGGATTTTGGCAGGAATAGAGCCTGAGCGTATGAGAGAGAGGCCCTCTGGGTTCACAGTAACTTACTTTAGCTCCTTTATCTAGGCAGCTTCCTTGTCTTGTCTGACCCACAGCCCACTTCCCTCCCTGCCTGTCACTGATAGAGCCCTTGCCAGATGCCCTCATAATATTCCCAAGAGGCAGCCGTTGGCCTTATCCAGCCTAAGCGGAATGACTTGATCAGTTTAGAATTAACTTTTCATATTCTAGAAAACCAAAGCCACAGACCTTTGGTTTCTGTCATGCCAAAAAACACATACCCAGAAATTACAGCAGTTCAGGACTATTTGTGAAATGTGTTATTAATGTGAAATTTACATTGTCCATCTTTTCAGGAAGAAAATGAGATCCCTGCCAGTGTGTTTGTGAAAGAGCCAGCTTCCAGCCTAGCAGAAGGGAAGGAAGAGGAGCATGCTGATGAAAACAAGTCCCTGGAGGAAACTCTGCACACAGTGGACCTCTCGTCCGATGATGAATTGCCCCATGACAAGGAGGCCCTGGAAGACAGTGCAGAGGAAAAGATGGAAGAAAGCCGGGCAGAGAAAATAAAAAGATCCAGTCTCCGGAAAGTGGATAGCCTCAAGAAAGCATTTTCTCGCCAGAACATCGAGAAAAAGATGAACAAGCTGGGGACAAAGATCGTATCTGCAGAGAGGAGAGAGAAGATTAAGAAATCTCTCACTTCCAATCACCAGAAAACATCCTCAGGGAAAAGCTCCCCCTTCAAGGTCTCTCCCCTCACTTTCGGTCGGAAGAAAGTCCGAGAGGGAGAAAGCCCTGCAGAAAATGAGACCAAGTCAGAAGACATGCCTAGCAGTGAGGTGCCCAATGACCACGAGGAGAGCTCATTTGCGGAGCGTCTTTCCGAAGCATCCCTCACCAGCGTACTGGTGGAAGGGAAGAGCACGGAGGGGGATGCTGGGAGGGCGGCCTCAAGAGGGAGTGACTCGGCCATGGACAGCAACATCGACTTGACTATTGTGGAAGATGAAGAAGAAGAGTCGGTGGTCTTGGAACAGGCACAGCAGGTGTGCTATGATGGAGGCTACGTGCTAACCTCCCACGAGGCAGAGCGCTCAGATGAGGAGCCGGTGCAGCCAGCTGTGCTCCAGGTGGACCAGACCGCCTAAAGGCACAGCGCTCTGAGCCCAGGCTGTGCTTTCAGTTAAGTGGGTAACCAGAGCCTAGAAACAAACTCCTGTACATCTCCAGCACGCCCCACTCACACCGTGTTACTGTCCAGGTAGTCATCATTTACTACACAGTAGGCGCACACACGTGCCCGAGATTTACTATGAAGGCAACCTGTCAGGGTCTACACTTCTAATTTACTCTTAGGTTCCATTTCTGTAGTTCTCCAAGACTGCCCAGAAGAAGAAATGGAGCAGTCAAAAAACACTGATCAATTTGGCTAAGTCAGATACATCAGAGGCTACATAAGATACTAATCATGAAATGTGATTAATTTTTTGTCATTCCAGAAGCTTGCTGAATAAGCGTACCACTAATATATTGAATTTCCATAGAATTCTGTGAATCTATATTCTTTAAGTGTGTGATATATAATATACATATGTATTTAAGCTAAAGAGATAACTACTTTATGTTTCAAGAAGAAAACACTTTTCTTAAAAGGTAAAAGAGAAAGTTGGCTATTTACTTAGTAGAAAACATTGTTAATTGAAAGACTATAATGTTCAGCTAACGAAGTAAGATATGTAGAAAAGTTGGGACTATTAGAAAAAGAAAACTAAGGAGAAGTTGGAAAATAAAAGAAACAGGAAACAAAGAATGGCAAAGAGAATGAAGACAGAGAAAAAAGCATGTGCTCAAAAGTAAAATATTTACAATATTAGTTCAAGTATTTACTCATATAACAATGCTGAAGAAATTCATTTATCCTAGAATCATATGTTATATCTTCACAATATTTTTATTTTCTAATGTTTTCAAATAGTCTAAAAAAACATTTTACTGTGTTAAAGCTGCATTTTTTTTCTTAATAAAAGACATTACAAATATTTCCCTAAGGAAGTTCAAAAGGATGTCTCTTTAACATTGGAATGAACATAAATCTTCAAAATTAATTAATACATACTGCCTTTTGTAGGAAGTTGGATCGTACTATTCTTTAATGTTTTCCAAATTTGAAATAATCCTTACACTTCAAATGATGTAATGTAGGTTTGTAACATGTTAGAATCAACAGGTCTGGGAAGGGAAAGAATCAAGTTTTCCTTTTTTGTACATAACGGTAATTTCATTCCAGGTCATATTTTATTTATATATTAATTTCACAGAATATTAATGTGTTTCTCAACTTCTTAAAGCATGCTAGTGTTTATGTGTATGTGCACATTTACTCAGACAGGGTAATTTTTACTACTGCTAACATTATACTAAAATATTGCTTTATTTTTAATTACAGAATGGTAATGTTTTGAGAAAACTATTACAGTTTAAAGACAGTTGTACCAGAGAGCAAATGCCCTACCTTCAGTATGTACCACTCATTATAAGTAACCTTACAAATACAGCTAATCTAAAACAGTATTAACAAACTATGCTTTGCCTTATAAAAGGGATAGGATTAACAAATGTATTGATGGCATAACTGATACAGCTGTGTCCTTATTTTGCAATAATGTACCCCAAATATTAGATTGTTGAACTAACAATGGCTGTGTTAAAGAAGAGTAAATAAACCTAAAACTAAAAAGTACATAACAATGTCAGTTTCTTGGCAGAAAACTTTAAAAAAATCAGAAAGAATTGATTATTAAACTCTCCTCCAAATGTAGCCATAATGTTGATTTTTTATTCTTGATTTCCCCTATGAACTCGGCTTTCTTTTCTCCCCAATCTCATTTAGAAATCCAAGTCTCATTCTTCAAGTTTAACTTTCTTGACATCACCTTGCCAGCTCTGGAGAGCATCTGAATTTACTGTAGCAGCTTGATGAATCTGATAGGTCCATCCACATTTTTATTATTTTGTACCAGACCTTATAATACCTTAAATAGCCCTGAAAACATGAATGTATTGAACTGTATGTTCAGTTTATTCACACAGATACACCTTTGTCTTCTACAGTGCCATCCAGTTGGTAGAAGACTAAATTTCACTCAGGGCCCTGAACATGCCTGTTTAACCTTTACAAAGTTGCTGTTACTTTTTTGCAGTCAAGGAGTTGGGCCATCCAGAGCTAATGCAAGGTTTACATTTCCTTTTCAAATGTTATTTGTTCCTAGAAACTATCTGCGTGTCAGGCATCTTTTTAGATTTGACGGACAGACATTTATTCTCTGTTCCTCATTTGAAACATTAAAATCCTAACCAGTGGAACAAAGAATTAAGCCAGCTAATTGTTGGAAAACACATACTGTAGGGATTAGAGAGAGCAGCAGTTGTGGAAATGCAAACGAGTTATTCTGTTTATTGTTGAATTATTTGTATACTGGCAAGGCTACAAAGTCCCCAAATTAGTTATGTCTTCTTCATACCCACCCAGTAACCCATTCTTAACTTTATGTGCCTGGAGCTCAAGAACTGGATTAGTTTTCCCCCAAAGATTATACATTAATAAGCACTGAGATCATTATCTTAGAAATATAATTCAGGAACAAGAAGGATCTATTACACAGATCACAGATCTCACAGAAATAGAGCAGCGATGTCATTTTTCTGTGAGATTTTATTTTTAAAATATATAGACATATGTATTTCAACAGGAATATTTTCTTCTTTCCCCTTCTACTTATGAATCTAGTACATGGTTGAATTTCTTTTTATACATGAAAATAAAAGACCCACACTAAGGCCAGTTCTGCACAAAATAAATATTTTTTTCTTACATTTATTGTAAGATGAAAGCCCAAAATGTTTCTGCTTTTAGCAATGCTCATGCAGAAGAACAAGGTTTGAACCTCCTGCGTTTCAGCTCACTATCAGGAAACTAGAAGCTCTGACATAGCCAAGCCACTAGTGTAAGTAAAGGTTATAATGAAAGTAATTTCCTACATTAAGACACTAATGCCCAAACCCAGTTAATTCTTGCTCAAAAGTTTGTTTACTGCCCTACGGCCCAAGTCTAAGTGATTTTATGTTGGAGATTAGGAGTATGAGGAATTGAGGTAAGGGTGGCAATCATTATTAACAGTTCCATAGCAACCACAAGTCTTTTCCTAAGACTGCAAGACTGTGACACTGAAAAACAAGTTTCAGATAAAACTGGCACTGAACCTTTGTATTCTGCTTGATCTGGGTGTTGAAATAGACACTTCTGAAGCCAGGACCTCATTCCTAAAGGGAACAGGCAGTAACTCACATTATAAAGATACATTCTTCTTTTTTTTTTTGTGGTACGCGGGCCTCTCACTATTGTGGCCTCTCCCACTGCGGAGCACAGGCTCCGGACGCGCAGGCTCAGTGGCCATGGCTCACGGGCCCAGCCGCTCCACAGCATGTGGGATCCTCCCGGACCGGGGCATGAACCCATGTCCCCTGCATCGGCAGGCGGACTCTCAACCGCTGCGCCACCAGGGAAGACCCCTTCTTATTTTTGTTTTAACCATTGCATTATCCTGTAGTATTTGAAACTCTAAAATTATCTTTAACTCTCCACACAAACTGCCCCAATTACGAAACTACACCTTTAGCAAGACAGCTTGATATTCATACTCTTAAAGACTTTCCACTGTAAAACCAATTCAGTAAATATTTACTGAGCAATACAACCATCTGTCCTTCCCACTTGGAAATTCGTAGTGCCCAAAGCAGGAAGACACAAGCATGGGGGAGAGAGAACAACATTTCTGATATCTTACTTTATGCCAGGCTGGGCACGCCAACGGTCAGGAGTACTGTGTACCTACCACATGCTAGACACAAACATTATCTCGTTTAATCCAATGAATCCTATTAGAAAGGTACTGTTTTTACACCTGAGACTTTTGATGAGGGGAGCGAGGGAACTCCAGAGTTCTTAACCACTCTAAGTTCTCACTCATCATGTTACAATTTAACTATTTTTCCCTTGAAGGTCACAGAGTTAAAAGACTTGTCCAAGTTCACGTAACTATTGAGTGTCAGGGTCAGTGCTCAACCCCACTCTGAAATCCATGCTACTGCCAAAACAGGACTCCTAATTGTATCACCCAACTGTGCTTCACTATGAATCACTTTATAAGCTCCCTGATGGCATGGTATTAACTTCATTTTATCGCGCCGTATATAGCATCACATAGAGCTGCACTTTGCAAATGATTTTAATGATTGTCATACTAATGCTAAGAAAAAACAGCTCACGATTCTTGGGGAGCCACAGAGAGACTATTATTCGGGTTTGCTGAGGCCACAGAGGGGCTTCTCAGCTCCTTGGCATTGTCCATTGTCAGTGGCTGCAGGGTTCACTGTGGGGCACGGTTTAATAAGCACAAGCTGTCAACAGAGATAGATACTAGAATCAGCTAATTCAAAGATGGCACAAGAAGTCTGCCTCAAACTCTCCAAGTTAAAGGAGTCAGATTCCTGTGTCATGCTAGAGAAGCTGCTTTATCCCGCCTGGATACATCCTCTCATAGGCTGAAAATACGAGCAAATGGCAAATCAGCATGGGATGGGAGACGTGTGGGTGTTTGGGAAGTAAGGTGAACCGTGACGATATGGAGACCTGGCCTTTGAAGATGATTCCTGCAAAATCGTCCAGCTGTCTTCTCAAGGTAAAAGAGGAGCGACATCAAGCCAATGCTGGTGCCTCCATTTCTGTGGGCAAGCAATCAAAGAAAACCCTCCAGGCCAGCCCTCGTTCATCAGGATGTATGCTGCAGTCAGTGGCTTCTTCCAAGGGCTCAGGCAGTGGTCACAAACTCAAATGCCTGAAGGGCTCACATAGAAGTAACATGGTTCGAGGTGGTGGCAGCGATTGTGGCAGGGCAGTTACAAGTGGGCCGTGGCCTCTCTTATGGGACACCTTCATCCTTCACCAGCCTGAAGGTGGCGCATTTGCTAATTCCCAGAAAGCGACGGTACATTCTAGGAGCCACTCTGAATTGTGGTAAACTGGCATCTACCACCCAACTCCATTTGCCATGTGAGAAGTCAGGCCCAAAGCTTCACCTTCTTCTAAGAAGAGCCAAAATTCAGATTTCTTTTCTACATGAAAATCTCCTGGCTTTTAATTTCTGGCAACTAGCTCAAATCATTTTCATCACTGTTTGAGCCAACTGGAACTGTCTGCTGGCATGTAGCCTCGGCACAGGCCATCAGTTTCTGACCCCTGGTCTGTAAGTGAACACTCTTGGGTTTTCCTTCCCCACCTGGAGGCACAGACATGGGAATAGAAAGCTACTAACAGGATTGGATTTGCCTTGAGCAAAAGCAGAAAATTTTTCTTAGGGAAATAGAAAATGCAAAAATACCCTTGCCAGAACTTGTAAGAAATTTTCTCTTGCCACTTACTGCATTTGTGAAAAGATTCCTGTTAATGCTGCATAGTCAGTGCACTGAGGAGACAGTCACCAATCACACTGAAAGGTGGTTATATGTTCTCTAATGGGATAGAACCACTTCCTGTTATTAGCAGCACTACCTACCTGTGGGTTACCTGCAGAGCCCCTGGGTGCCAATGGGACTGGTATTTTGTTGGCGTAAACTGAGCATATAATGTGACTATTCCATTTCTATGTTCCAGTAGAAAAGTACCTACTCCTATCAATAACCTGGAGGTCCTACAGATGACAAAAAGCAAGTCTGCACCCTGCTCTGCTGTATTTCATAGCGAAATGGCCAGCGACACTCCCGTTCTTCAACTCCTTATATTGTTAGTAATGAGGTACTAAAGCAAAAGAACACAGCTCAATTTTCTGGATGCTAAATGGAGACTTCAGAGCTCAGAGCTGGGGAAAAAAAAACTGATACCGATTTAGCACAAGGGGCAAGATGTCCTTTGTTAAGGAGAAACTTTATGCTTGCAACCACTTTACGCTCTGTGGAAGCACATGGATTAGCTGAGTTCTCCAAGGTCCAGTGCAGGTCAATTGTATCCAGAACCCCAATGACATGCAGAGAAAGGCAGTGTATTCTGAGGAATGTGCCCTTATTTGAAACATCAAATGTCCTAGGAACTTTAAATCAATAATTTTCAATTCCTACATAACAAAAGCAAGCCACCACGCCTTCCCTCTCAGGATGGATGGAGGAAAGGAATATCTTAGCTTATGGGACTGCCCCAAAAATTAACCAGAGAAAGGGAGACTGATGTACCTTGGGTGTAATTCCATTATCTCTTTAGTTCTCTCTCTTTTTTCTTTCTACTATCACTCTTTTTATTGTCAGAGACCAAAAGATATTTTCCAACTACCTTGTAGCTAGACTTTTCAGAGATTAAACAAAATTAGTTAGGCCTGAATTATCCAATAACTGCAGGGTATTTTTGTCTGCTAGAAACATTTCCCCAATAAAGGTATCCATTTTATGAACATTTACTGGGCATCTATATGTGCCAGGCCCTGTGCTGGGTCTGTGGATAGGACTGACGAGAGAAGAGTCTTTGCCATCTAGGAACTTTCTACCTACTGAGCAAGGGGAAAGCGCTGGGAGCCCCCTACAGAAAGAATTAGAATTTACAGAAGCAAAGCAAGAGGGAACAAATAATCTGCAAGAAAAATAAATCTTCAGCCTCAAGGAAACTGTTATTTGAGAAATAGTCACACAAGATAGTTAATGGAGATCCTGTAGCTCTGCTGTGTAACATACCATAAATTTCCAGAATGGAGATGGAAGGAATCTAAACAGTACAAAGTACAGTTGTGTGGATGTAAAGAATACACAAGAGTAGAGATTTCTCTGTTCTGAAGTGTGAAACAAAATGGTGGAAGGGAGACTCTGAGTGGAAGAAAACCTATAGTCTTTAAAAACGCAACACTGACAGCAAGCACATTCATTTGTTTTAATTCGCAAGTAAGTATTGAGCACATACTGTATACCAAGACTTGTGAAGATACTGGGTTCACTGGTTCACTGCAAACCAAAAAGACATACCCTTCCCTCCTGCAATCCCAATGTGCCCTGGAATAAACTGCGTGTTTAGTCACTCGCTTGGCAAAAGTTTTCAAATTCATTTTGTTTTGGGACTTTGGTTTGTTTGTTGAATTTTAGGGAATTTTTCTCTCATGGAAACACATTGCCGCTTTCTGTTATATAGTATCTTTGCTAGGATGAGACAGGAATGAGTAATTAAAAATACACAATAGAAATCAATGAGAAAATTTGACTTACTTTAGGTAAAGTAATTTTACATCCAACTTTGAACAAGTACATGGTCTCCTTAAAATAAGAGCTGTTTTTTAAAAAATAATACTTCCTAAGATTTTTTATTTAATTAAACAATTATTAAGTAGGGAGAAATGGTCCATAATCCTAATGCCCAGATAATCCCTGCTGTACATGGTTGGATTCAACGTACTGTATCACAAGGCTGAAATCAAGATATCTCATCTGGAGGCTCTGGGGAAAATCTGCTTCCAAGCACATTCTTGTTAGCAGAATTCAGTTCCCTGCATTCAGTTGTAGCATGGAAGTCCCCACTTCCTTGCTAACTGTCAACCCGGGACTGCTCTCAGCTCCTAGAGGCTATTCACATTCCTTACCCTGCAGTCCCCTCCATCTTCAAGCCAGCAATGGCACATCCAATTCTTTAGTGTGCTTTGAATCTCTGACTGCTTCTTCTTCTTTGAGCAGCAGAAAAAACCTCTCAGGCTTTATAGGTCCTCCTGTGATTCGGTCAGGACCACCTAGATAATCTCTCTTAAAGTAAATTATACCATGTAACATAATAAAATCGCAAGAGTAAAATCTATCATATTCACAGATGTGGCGATTATGCAGGGTGTGTCCTCCAGGGAGGTGGTAAATCTTGGGTCCATGTTAGAATTTTGCCTACCACATAATGGAACACAGTAAGGGAATTCAAATGATGCAAAAAGGTTTTAAATGGAAATTAAAGAAGTTAGCCTTTTCCCACTTCTCCGAACACTATACTCTGATGATAACCATGGTCAAAGTTTTCTTATGTATTCTTCCAGGAAAAAATATAAAAGATATATATGTATATTTTCTCTTTATATTTAAATAATCAGGATCTTGTTGCACCTAACTTTTCTCATTTAATCTCTCTGGTGCTCTTTCCTTAGTTGCAAATATGGATCTACATTATTCTTTATCACAGCTACATAGAAGTAGCTTTTTATTTTTTAATAGTCATAAGAATAAGCAAAGCGATCAAGAATGAATCATCCCTAAAACCAAGACAGATTATTTATTACCTCAAGGATTTTCAAATGGTGGACAGAGTCTGCATCAGACCCATTGTTCTACCTGAAACACCTACTTCTCTTAGAGCAGATGGGTTCCTCAGGAGTCCCTATTTTGGAAGAGAATCAAGTAATTTTTCTCCAAAGTAAATTTAAATAATAACTTCTGGAGGAGGTGATCTATTTAGATACAAGAGTGTTTTGACAGAATGTCCACACACGTGAAAGAAGGGTACCAAAAAAGAAGAAGAAAGAAAAGAAGGAGGAGGAAGAAGAAGGAGAAGAGGAAGCAGGGAGGGGGAACAGAAGGAAGAAAATAGAAAAGCAGAATAAATCAGTTAAAACTAAATTGAAGTCAGGAATTTTTCTATGCTTCAGAACAAGAATAAAGTTCCACCCTGTGAGCCTTACCACATCTTTTCTCCATAGCAACACCAAAGAAATAAAAAGCACTTTATTTCTTTTTTCCACAAAACATGCATTTCTTTCTAATTATTGTCATTCTAAAGTTCTTAAACTACAGTGTTTGATCTATGGCTTTAGAATACCAATTTTTCATATCTGTCTTCTAAGTACAAAAAGACGAAGAGACTTCCACTACCTTTCATTGTTCTGTGAATGGGACCAGACATTAAAAAATATATTTACATTACTATTCCTAACTTGCAACTCTTGAAGTGTCCACAAAATTCATACATTCCATTTTTTTTTTCTACTGAAGTGACAAGCTGTTCTGCTTTCATCAGTTTAAATGAAAACACAGTAAGCAATAATAATGGCCCCAATTTCCATGAGTGTTTTCTCTGTGTGAAGCATCCATGAGCCAAAAGTTTCTCCTCAGAGCTTGGTCCACTGCTCTGAAATGTAGATGGACTATTAGACCTCATGTGAATGCTTAAGAATTTACATTAACTTTTGAAGAATGTGTCATGTGCTCTTAAAAGCTTAGAGTTCTTCATCTCCACTGCAAAGAGATGTCCTAAAAACACATCTTTACAGGTTAACTACTGGGACATGGAAGAGGGAACTTTAGTAGTAACTTACCAGCAATTTAAGAACAAACCCTTGTATGAGGGAACTGCTAGAGAGAGAAATGCAACAGAGAAGCTATGAGGAAATCCCATACTTCCCTTAAACCCAGACAAGCAGAGACCCTGTCCTGTGCCTGCTCCTCAGGGAGTCGTATGCCTTAAAGAACATTCCAAGAAATATTCTAAGTTTCCATCTGGTGTGATCAGAAACGAAGACTCAGGTCAGATAAGGACCCTTGTGGGCCCCAGTCTCCATTTCTCCCCTTCAAGTGCTGTCTAAACCTCTAACCCATGCAAGGGGTAAACCAGATGCCCCAAAGAGCCTTCAGGAGGAAAATACTCCTAGCTAGCAGAGTATTTCTTTAATGAAGACATGAGAGTATGAATGAGATTGGGCCTCTGGAGTAGTGCTGACATGCTGATATGGGGAAACCCACATTTCTGAGGGACACAAGAAAAGTCCAGTGCTCTGGGATACTGATGGTATACTACCAACCCCTGGGCTGGAGCCATGCATGTGGGCTGGTACAAAAGCTTTTAGGATAGAGTGCCACCTCCAACCTACAGCACCAAGGGAGCAAGGTGGCAGCAGGGGTCCTTCACCCAGGGCCATCACTCCACTTCCTCCTCAGGTTCCACATCATGTGTCAGGCTCCTTCCCCAGGGTTGCCTTAACCTCCCCAAACACTGCAAAGAGTTTTCGAGCCCTTTGTTCCCCTATGACCAGAGATTCTTCCAATCCATGTCATCTCTTGCTTTACAGCATGTGTTGATGTTATTCCCCACTAAGCTGGTCTTAAGCCATGCTGGACAAGGGATGGACATTTCTTATACAAATGGAACCACTTTTCTTGTCCCTATCTTCCCACTGGTGAAAGTGGTAGAAGGCAGGGGTATAGCCAACACTGAAAGAGATCATATTCTAGGAATGCCGTGGTCACCACCTAAAGAGTTCAAGAGAAGGCATAATTGAAGGATGTATCATTCCATGTTTATGCTATAAAATTCTGAACACTAAATTTGACATGACCAGAAAACAACTTATCATTCACATTTCCTGCATATACTAGATAAAACTTGCATTTGTGATCATCATCAGAAAAGCACAGCAAAACCTTTGAGACAGTCCTGGGAAACCAGTGATCATGGCATGATGGATGATGTAGACTCATGAGTAATGATGTATCCAGTCTTAAATAAATGGTATTAGAACCACAGAGGCAAGAAGGTCTATATTGTTTCAATTAAAACAGTCTGAAAAGCCACTGCATTGTGAACAATAACAGTATTGCTACCTTTTTCCTCACATAGTGGGAGATATGAAATTAGCCAGGAACCATGCAGTTGACAATAAAGAACAAGAAGAAACAGCACCTAGGTACTAGCCCCTGTGAAGATTCTTTACATGCAATGACTGGACAATAAATAAATGTGTAAATAGCTCTACTTTATCCATTATTCTGAAGCTTGATTGAACATTACCATACCTTATATAGGTCCATGAATTTTATAACACTTTTTTAAATCAAAATTTTTTTTATAGACAGACAGAGACTCTACAAAAAAAATTTTGCCTGAGGCCCACTACATCCTAGGGATGGCCCTGTGGAAAACTCCTAAGGAAGGGGAGCAGGTAACTTGTCAACATACAATTCCATCCTTTCTCAGTACAGCTACAGTAGATTTCACATTATATGGTTTGAGAATCTGAACAACTTAGCAAATATTTTTTTTTTTTTTTTTTTTTTTTTGCGGTATGCGGGCCTCTCACTGTTGTGGCCTCCCCCGTTGCGGAGCACAGGCTCCGGATGCGCAGGCTCAGCGGCCATGGCTCACGGGCCCAGCCGCTCCGCGGCATATGGGATCCTCCCAGACCGGGGCACGAACCCGTATCCCCTGCATCGGCAGGCGGACTCTCAACCACTGCGCCACCAGGGAGGCCCAGCAAATATTTTATATACACAATGAAATAAATATCACGATGTATTGCAAAGGCTTGGGTATTTATGCATTTTGTGCGTGTAGCTACCATGCTTTTGTATTTTTTTCCCTGTTTGAAGATAGTTCTCAATTAACCAAATGTGGTTTATTCACTTAGTAAGTTAACTGCATAAAATAAATGTTTTATTTCTGGACTGTCTGACCTCCAACACTGAGTATTACTAGATGACCTCACTGTGTCAACAGTCGGTAGAAACTCAGAGAATGCAAATTAATTTGATGTTAAACATTTTAATTATGAAAGAAAATCTTCTCTAACAATGAAATAAATGCATGTAAACATATCAGATGACTTCTGAAGTATTTATCTCTTGGATTATCTTTGCCATTTTTATGAACATATATAGTTGAGGCTTAACTATTTTAAGGCTTCCATTATAACAATGATCTTTTATTCCATGTGCTCCCATATTTGTGTCCACAAAAATAATTAATTATTCATAGGTGATTAACCTGCCTTAATGACTTAAAAACCACTACTCTATTCAAACAATTACTTCACCAAACTATCAAAAGAGATTGATAGTGAAATTCTACTTCCAGTTCAAGAAATCATGGTTTATTTCCAAAAATGGGCAAGAAAGAATTAGGAAAGGAAATTTTTTTAACATCTTTATTGGAGTATAATTGCTTTGCAATGGTGTGTTAGTTTCTGCTTTATAACAAAGGGAATCAGCTATACATATACATATATGCCCATATCCCCTCCCTCTTGCATCTCCCTCCCACCCTCCTATCCCTCTAGGTGGTCACAAAGCACCCAGCTGATCTCCCTGTGCTATGCAGCTGCTTCCCACTAGCTATCTATTTTACATTTGGTAGTGTATATATGTCCGTGCCACTCTCTCACTTCATCCCAGCTTACCATACCCCATCCCCGTGTCCTCAAGTCCATTCTCTATGTCTGTGTCTTTATTCCTGTCCTGCCCTTAGGTTCTTCAGAACCATTTTTTTCTTTTTTTTTTTTTTTTTAGATTCCATATATATGTGTTAGCATATGGCATTTGTTTTTCTCCTTCTGACTTACTTCACACTGTATGACAGACTCTAGGTCCATCCACCTCACTACAAATAACTCAATTTCATTTCTTTTTATGGCTGAATAATATTCCATTGTATATATTTGCCACATCTTCTTTATCCATTCATCCAATGATGGACACTTAGGTTGCTTCCATATCCTTGCTATTGTAAATAGAGCTGCAATGAACATTGTGGTACACGACTCTTTTTGAATTACAGTTTTCTCAGGGTATATGCCCAGTAATGGGAGTGCCAGGTCATACGGGAGTTCTATTTTTAGTTTCTTAAGGAACCTCCATACTGTTCTCCATAGTGGCTGTATCAATTTACATTCCCACCAACAGTGTATGAGGGTTCCCTCTTCTCTATACCCTCTCCATCATTTATCGCTTGTAGACTTTTTGATGATGGTCATTCTGACTGGTGTGAGGTAATACCACATTGTAGTTTTGATTGCATTTCTCTAATGATTAGTGATGTCGATCATCCTTTCATGTGTTTGTTGGCAGACTGTATATCTTCTTTGGAGAAATGTCTATTTAGGTCTTCTGCCCACTTTTTGATTGGGCTGTTTGTTTTTTTGATATTGAGCTGCATAACCTGCTTGTAAATTTTGGAGATTAATCCTTTGTCAGTTGCTTCGTTTGCAAATATTTTCTCCCATTCTGAGGTTTGTCTTTTCATCTTGTTTATGGTTTCCTTTGCTGTGCAAAAGATTTTAAGTTTCATTAGGTCCTATTTGTTTATTTTTGTTTTTATTTCTATTTCTCTAGGAGGTGGGTCAAAAAGGATCTCGTTCTGATTTATGTCATAGAGTGTTCTGCCTATGTTTTCCTCTAAGAGTTTGATAGTGTCTGGCCTTACATTTAGGTCTTTAATCCATTTTGAGTTTATTTTTGTGCATGGTGTTAGGGAGTGTTCTAATTTCATTCTTTTACAAGTAGCTGTCCAGTTTTCCCAGCACCACTTATTGAAGAGACTGTCTTTACTCCACTGTATATTCTTGCCTCCTTTATCAAAGATAAGGTGACCACATGTGCGTGGGTTTATCTCTGGGCTTTCTCTCCTGTTCCATTGATCTATATGTCAGTAGTACCCTACTGTCTTGATTACTGTAGCTTTGTAGTATAGTCTGAAGTCAGGGAGCCTGATTCCTCCAGCTCCATTTTTCTTTCTCAAGACTGCTTTGGTGATTCGGGGTCTTTTGTGTTTCCATACAAACTGTGACATTTTTTGTTCAAGTTCTGTGAAAAATGCCATTGGTAATTTGATAGGGATTGCACTGAATCTGTAGATTGCTTTGGGTAGTAGAGTCATTTTCACAATGTTGATTCTTCCAATCCAGGAACATGGCATATCTCTCCATTTATTTGTATCATCTTTAATTTCTTTCATCAGTGTCTTACAATTTTCTGCATACACGTCTTTTGTCTCCTTAGGTAGGTTTATTCCTAGGTATTTTATTCTTTTTGTTGCAATGGTAAATGGGACTGTTTCCTTAATTTCACTTTCAGATTTTTCATCATTAGTGTATAGGAATGCAAGAGATTTCTGTGTATTAATTTTGTATCCTGCTACTTTGCCAAATTTATTGATTAGCTCTAGTAGTTTTCTGGTAGCATCTTTAGGATTCTCTACGTATACTCTCATGTCATCTGCAAACAGTTACAGTTTTAGTTCTTCTTTTCTGATTTGGATCCCTTTTATTTCTTTTTCTTCTCTGATTGCTGTGGCTAAACCTTCCAAAACTATGTTGAATAATAGTGGTGAGAGCGGACAACCTTGTCTTGTTCCTGATCTTAGTGGAAATGGTTTCAGTTTTTCACCATTGAGAACGATGTTGGCTGTGGGTTTGTCATAGATGGACTTTATTATGCTTAGATAAGTTCCCTCTGTGCCTACTTGCTGGAAGGTTTTTATCAGAAATGGGTGTTGAATTTTGTCAAAAGCTTTTTCTGCATCTATTGAGATGATCATATGGTTTTTATTCTTCAGTTTGTTAATATGGTGTATCACTTTGATTGATTTGCATGTATTGAAGAATCCTTGCATTCCTGGGATAAACCCCACTTGATCATGGTGTATGATCCTTTCAATGTGCCTTTGTATTCTGTTTACTAGTATTTTTTTGCATCTATGTTCATCAGTGATATTGGCATTAGTTTTCTTTTTCTGTGACATCTTTGTCTGGTTTTGATATCAGGGTGATGGTGCCCTCATAGAATGAGTTTGGGAGTGTTCCTCCCTCCGCTATATTTTGGAAGAGTTTGAGAAGGACAGGTGTTAGCTCTTCTCTAAATGTTTGACAGAGTTCGCCTGTGAAGCCATCTGGTCCTGGACTTCTGTTTGTTGGAAGATTTTTGATCACAGTTTTAATTTCAGTGCTTGTGATTGGTCTGTTTATATTTTCTATTTCTTCCTGGTTCAGTCTTAGAAGGCTGTGCTTTTCTAAGAATTTGTCCATTTCTTCCAGGTTGTCCATTTTATTGGCATAGAGTTGCCTGTAGTAATCTCTTATGATCCTCTGTATTTCTGCAGTGTCAGTTGTTTCTTCTTCTTTTTCATTTCTTTTTCTATTGATTTTAGTCTTTACCCTTTCTTTCTTGATGAGTCTGGCTAATGGTTGATCAATTTTGTTTATCTTCTCAAAGAAACAGCTTTTAGTTTTATTGATCTTTGCTATTGTTTCCTTCACTTCTTTTTATTTCTGATCTGATCTTTATGATTTCCTTCCTTCTGCTAACTTTGGGGATTTTTTTGGTCTTCTTTCTCTAACTGCTTTAGGTGTAAGGTTAGGTTGTTTATTTGAGATGTTTCTTGTTTCTTGAGGTAGGATTGTATTGCTATAAACTTCCCTCTTAGAACTGCTTTTGCTGCATCCCATAGGTTTTGGGTCATCGTGTTTTCATTGTCATTTGTTTCTAGGTATTTTATGATTTCCTTTTTGATTTCTTCAGTGATCTCTTGGTTATTTAGTAGTGTATTGTGTAGCCTCCATGTGTTTGTATTTTTTACATTTTTTTCCTGTAATTGGTATGTAGTCTTATAATGTTGTGGTCAGAAAAGATACTTGGCACAATTTCAATTTTCTTAAATTTACCAAGGCTTGATTTTTTACCCAAGATATGATCCTGCAGAATGTTCCATGAGCACTTGAGAAGAAAGTGTATTCTCGTGTTTTTGGATGCAATGTCCTATAAATATCAATTAAGTCCATGTTGTTTAATGTGTCATTTAAACCTTTTGTTTCCTTATTTATTTTCATTTTGGTTGATCTGTCCATTGGTGAAAGTGGGGTGTTAAAAGTCCCCAACTATAATTGTGTTACTGTCGATTTCCCCTTTTATGGCTGTTAGCATTTGCCTTATGTACTATGGTGCTCTTATGCTGGGTGCATAAATATTTACAACTGTTATATCTTCTTCTTGGATTGATCCCTTGATCATTATGTAGTGCCCTTCTTTGTCTCTTGTAATAGTCTTTATTTTAAAGTCTATTTTGTCTGATATGAGAATTGCTACTCCAGTTTTCTTTTCATTTCCATTTGTATGGAATATCTTTTTCCATCTCCTCACTGTCAGTCTGTATGTGTCCCTAGGTCTGAAGTGGGTCTCTTGTGGACAGCATATATATGGTTCTTGTTCTTGTATCCATTCAGCCAGTCTATGTCTTTTGGTTGGAGCATTTAAATCCATTTACATTTAAGGTAATTATCAAATGTATGTTCCTATTACCATTTTCTTAATTGTTTTGGGTTTTTTATTGTAGGTCTTTTCCTTCTCTTGTGTTTCCTGCCTAGAGAAGTTCCTTTAGCAATCGTTGTAAAGCTGGTTTGGTGTTGTGAATGCTCTTAGCTTTTTCTTGTCTGTAAATGCTTTAATTTCTCCATCAAATCTGAATGAGATCCTTGCTGAGTAGAGTAATCTTGGTTGTAGGTTTTTCTCCTTCATCACTTTAAATATGTCCTGCCACTCCCTTCTGGCTTGCAGAGTTTCTGCTGAAAGATCAGCTGTTAATATTATGGGGATTCCCTTGTATGTTATTTGTTGCTTTTCCCTTGTTGCTTTTAATATTTTTTCTTGTATTTAATTTTTGATAGTTTGATTAATATGCTTGGCATGTTTCTCCCTGGATTTATCCTGTATGGGACTCTCTGAGCTTTTCTGGACTTGATTGACTCTTTCTTTTCCCATGTTAGGGAAGTTTTCAACTATAATCTCTTCAAATATTTTCTCAGACCCTTTCTTTTTCTCTTCTTCTTCTGGGACCCCTATAATTCAAATGCTGGTGCACTTAATGTTGTCCCAGAGGTCTCTGAAACTGTCCTCAATTCTTTTCATTCTTTTTTCTTTATTCTTCTCTGTGGTAGTTATTTCCACTATTTTATCTTCAGGGTCACTTATCCATTCTTCTACCTCAATTATTCTGCAATTGATTCCTTCTAGAGAATTTTTAATTTATTTATGTGCTGTTCATTGTTTGTTTGGTCTTTAGTTCTTCTAGGTCCTTGTTAAATGTTTCTTGTATTTTCTCCATTCTATTTCCAAGATTTTGGATCATCTTTACCATCATGACTGAATTCTTTTTCAGGTAGACTGCCTGTTTCCTGTTCATTTGTTTGGTCTGGTGGGTTTTTACCTTGCTCTTTCATCTGCTGCATTTCTCTGTCTTCTCATTTTGCTTAACTTACTGTGTTTGAGGTCTCCTTTTCACATGGTGCAGCTTCGTAGTTCTCATTGCTTTTGGTGTCTGCCCCCAGTGGCCTAGGTTGGTTCAGTGGGTTGTGTAGGCTTCCTGTTGGAGGGGACTGGTGCCTGTGTTCCGATGGATGAGGCTGGATCTTGTCTTTCTGCTGGGTAGGACTGCATCCAGTGGTGTGTTTTTGTGTGTGTGTGAACTTATTATGATTTTAGGCAGCCTCTCTGCTAGTGGGTGGGGTTGTGTTCCTGTGTTGTTAGTTGTTTGGCATGGGGTGTCCATCATTGGAGCTTGCTGGTCAATGAGTGGAGCTGGGTCTTAGCATTGAGTTGGAGATCTCTGGGAGAGCTCTCGCCGGTTGATATTACAAGGGGCCAGGAGGTCTCTGGTGGACCAATGTCCTGAACTCGGCTCTCCCACCTCAGAGGCTCAGGCCTGACACCTGGTTGGAGCACCAAGACCCTGTCAGCCACACGGCCAGGTATGAGGGGAGTTTCTTGTCTTTTGGGAAGTCTGAGGTCTTCTGCCATTGTTCAGTAGGTGTTCTGTAGGAGTTGTTCCACATGTAGGTGTATTTTTGATGTATTTTTGGGGAGGAAGGTGATCTCCACGTCTTACTCCTCCGCCATCTTGAAGGTCCTCCCCCAGAGAATGAATATTTTTAAATTAAATATTAAACCAATATTTTAAACCAACTCAGAGATGATATAATCACTGTATAGTATGTCTCCTTCCTCTTACCCACTAATTTTTTTCCCTACTAAGTTGTGACTTAGAAAAATGCTACTAGAGATGCTTCGGCTAATCAAAGTCAACATTTTACTCTCATGGGATTTTAACATTTCAAATTCCATTGAATTTCCTTTCAATAAATCTTACAAATATAACAGTTAGAGAATATAACATTCTAATAACACAGTACATTAAAATGTAAAGTTTTAAGTTCACTTTTATATTCCCAATTTTTGTCTGATACAACTTAAACACAAACATTTTGTCAGTGCCACCATTCTTGTTTTCAAAAATTTAACAGATTTTTCATTTAGATAGGCATGGTTATAAAATGCATGAGGGCCACAGGGAAAGTAGTAAGAAATAATTCAGGTTTTCTGGAAGAATCTGTTTTCTTTTGACTCACCAAGTCTTGTTTTCTTTCTATCAAACAGGATAGGAATTACCTAACTTTCAGAGATTCTTATGTTACCTAACCCTTTCAAGTGGCATGATAATCATATGGCAAGTGGGAAAAGGATTTCAAATAAGAGCATGAGTGGCTATAATAATTACCTCTACTTTCTTAGTAAAAAAGGGCAAGTTCTGGGGCTTCCCTGGTGGCACAATGGTTGAGAGGCCACCTGCCGATGCAGGGGACACAGGTTCGTGCCCCGGTCCGGGAAGATCCCACATGCCGCGGAGCGGCTAGGCCCGTGAGCCATGGCCGCTGAGCCTGCACGTCCGGAGCCTGTGCTCCGCAACGGGACAGGCCACAGCAGTGAGAGGCCCACGTACTGAAAAAAAAAAAAGGCAAGTTCTAAGCTTTTTTGTTTGGAAATTCAAGAAGAGCAACAAAATGTGTTTGTAGTTCCTTAAAAAGCAGTGACCTTGTCATGCTGTGGCATGACCTAGCACTCTCAAAGCTGATGGTTATATTGAAGAGGAGTTGTAATTCTAACAGCTTGTGTAGGTATTAAACTACACAAAAGTAGAGCCTTGAGATCAGGACTGTGATGCTTAAATGTTACCATTCTGTGATTTCTTATAATGATTATATACTACTATTCTGTAAACAGTAATTCTAGCAACAGAGTCTTTTTAGAAATGTATCAGGATAACTTTTTGTTGTATATCATGTATATGGTTTGGTATCATGCATAAATACAGCTGTTCTATTTCAAAGAAAAAAGAAGCAGTGACCTCTTTGAAACAGTATCCCTGGGAAATAGTCTTAGAATGTGAAATTCTGTAATTTTCACAAATAAACCATATATTATATAATATTAAAAACAATTACCTGACTTTTCAGTAATGACTTTCAGATGGATAAATCTCAAAGATTCAATGCTTACAACTTTACATCCTCCAAATCCAGCAAAAATCACTTACAAACATGACCAAAATTGAACCAAAATGAACATCAGATGGCTAAACAGACAACGGCAAGCACCTGCTTGCTTTACAAAGAATGTTCTAGAATGAATTAGAAGATATTGATTATAAATAAGCCATAACATGGTAGAAACAAAGAACTAATTTCTTTAGACCAAAATATTATATTGAGAATCAGTAATATCTAATTTGGTGCATCAGTCAGCATATTTGGACATTATGTTTCGTTCAAAGCCCAGTTTTGATGTCCATGAAGGGTTCAAAGTTCCACTGTGGAATCATGAATCCTTGCCCTACCCAACAGAAATATTGCCTTTAAAATATTTCTGTTCCCTATGTCTTTTTTTTAATCAATTCTATGTATGCTCTGTTTTTCTAAGCAGCAGGGTCAACCTGACATTTCCTTGAGGACTGTGCCTGTCAGCTAGAATCACCATTCTTCCAATTGCTGAATCAGCCCACCCTTGTACCACTAGCTGGTAGCAATACAAGGAGACCTTCAAACTCTGCAAATTTTAGCTGGATTAGAATGGGCTCTAAGCCAATATCTTTAAAACCAGTACAGATTTTCAGACATTTACACAATCACATTTCTAATTACAGAAGACCCCAGAAATACATACCATTTCAGACTTGGAGGGACTGTTTGATTCCAAGTGAAAATCTTTTATCATGTCCCAGATGACTACCATATACTAAGGCCACAATAATTGTTCCTATTGTGGAAGGACATCATTCTAACTTGAAAAGCCAAGCTTTTAGAAGGAGTACTATAAATAGAGTTAATATTAGACAAACTTCCACAGTTGGAAGGAAGGGAGTAGAAATCAGGCACTGAGTTCAAATTTCCAACCTTTGTGGCTTTGATCCTTTGCCAACCATGCTTCTTCTCTGTAAGCTGATGGATAAAGGCTCCACAGAGAATAGTACTGAACTGAAGGAACTTTTCTTCTTCTGTTACAAAGGTTTATTAAGGGTCAATAGAACAGACTTTAACAATTCAGAGAGAATAGTTTATTGTTTGCCAGTAGAATTCTGGTTAACAATGACATTGTATTGTTTAATTCATCAGGACAAAATAAGTTAAAATATATGGACAGACTTACTGTTGTATGTCTGGAGAATCAAAGCCTGAGACAGTATTTTAGGAGCACGAAGTTTATTGAAGGAGTGCTCTTAGAGGAAAGCTCTTCAGGGGAGGGTATGATAAGCAGGTGAGGGAAGAGGAAAGGGCTGAGCAAGGATGTGGTCCCGTATATAGACTAGTCTTGACCTGATCCGTGGGATCACACCACAGAATTAATTAGGACCCTCTCCTTTGATGCAAAGGGGCCAGCCATTTGCAGCCCCATATCCATCAATCATTGGCTGCTCCTAGTTGGAAGATCATAACCTCGTGGGAGATGCAGCTGCTATCAGCAATTTTCTGGAAGAGGAGGGAGAGAGAGGAGGCAGGTGGGGCATGCCACTGTGGGTTTTTAGCAACCAATGCTCACAGCTGGGGGAGAAGGAATGTAAAGGGATTCAAGCAGGGCACCTAAAGCATCTACTATGCTATTTGCCATTCACTCAGAAATTAGAAAAACACCTAGGACTCTGTCAAATTTTAGACAGACTGGAAAGGGTCACCCTGGCATCAACAGGTGAAGTCACTGGGATGGAATGGCTGGCAATCTTACCCAGTTGCCTTTAATTGTATTATCCCCTATGACTTGTGCTTTCTTTGCTTGTTAACAATCTACAGCCTCTGGCATAATGTATCCTTAACCTATTTTGGTGCTCTTAATTCAGAATTATTCCTTCTTCCCGCATGAAAGAAAAGCTGCCAGTTTTGAGAATACCCATTAAGTTAAGGGCACAAGGCAGAACGTTAACATTCAACTTAAAGAAAAAGCAATAGCCTTTATAAATCACAAAGCACAATTCTTTCTTAATGGAGGAATGAAGTTTTCGATTGAGAGAACTGGGGGAGTAAAAAGAAGTTTCCTTCCCTAAGTTACAAGTTTTATTTGCATTCGGTGAGTCATGTTACATGGAAATCCTTCACCCAGTAAGAAATGTACACGTGGTTTGTGACCCTCCGCATCTCTCAATTATGGGCACTACAAATTCCGAACATGCTGTGAGTCATTTTCCCCATCTTTCCTCCCAGACTTTGTGCTGGAGATGGAGTGATTCTCGTTTTCATTGTTGCTCTGTGATGTACTGAAACAGTCAAAACAAATCTAAGCCTTTATTATCCAACAGGTAGATAAGAAATAAGAATCCAAAGGCTAGACAGCAATAAATCGGTAGTCTTTACCCAGATGGGTGCTTTGAACCCACCAAAAAACTCAGACATAACATTTTGCACTTGGAACTTTCCTCCTCTCCATTTTGAGGTGATTAATTTCATCTGGATATCTAGAGAACAGACCAGCTTTATATTTGAGTTCATTATAAAAACAGAGAAAGAAGGAAAAGATTTGCCTATCTCCATAGGAAAGTCCATTTCTTTCTCTTTTGACCTAATCAATATGAGAAGGCATTAAAAATAATGGTTTCAAAATCTTAACTAGAAATGCCAGTTTGGCCACAAAAGCCTTTGTTAAAAGGGCATGTGGGAATCCATGGGGAGAGACATCATTATACTAATCCACTCAGGATAGTTGGTTTCTATACCTCTGAGTCCAGATATTTGTCCTGGATTCTGCAGCAGCCAAGGCAGTGGGAGATTTTTTTTCTGAAGCAAACAAATCTCCCTGTTTCATACTGATCCAACCTAATTCTAGCCACCCAGCCTACACGTTATATATTTCCTATTTTGAGAAAAACATTCCTGGAACAGGGAGTGGGCAGTGGACTCAATTCTATTTTCCACTAAATTAAAGACACCTTACAGATAAGGAAAGCCACATTTTCTGTGACAGGGAAGTGGGAAGAATACTTGCTGCAGTGAAAAAAATTACAAACCAAGAACCAGAGAATAAGAGGAAAATGGCAGATTGATTTCCGGTTAAAGGATAGCTGTAAGCTATTACAAGGCTCCCTCTGGCATCCTCCCTTATTCCTCAGCTCCATCCACATCTGTAAAGAAATCGTTTCTCAAAAGCAGAGCAAAATTCCAGCTTTGCAAGGGCTTCTAACCCTGGCCTCATACAATCAAGGCAAGACCCTCAAGTTATAATTAGCTTTCATTGACCCTTCTCCAAACATCTTTTAGCCTAGGGGCAACAAAAGCTGGCAGTCAGCATGACCAATTCACTGCTATTTATATCCGAGCTTAGTGGTTATTCTTTGTGGCCACAATTGTGTTCTGACCTTCTCCAGAGGGAGTACTGAGGGTCAGCACAGTTTTGTTCATACTCAGATCAAGTTGATATACCATCTCTGGGGATTAGAATCCTGATTTGTGAGTGTAAATGGCAGCTTCTGGTTTTATTACTGGTGCAAGAGAGTAAAACTTTATTTCTAATATTTGCATTTATTTGGGGGATCAATGAATATTTATAAGATGTATTGATAAAGTAAGGAAAGGAACATGGAGAAGAAAGGGTGAAGTAAAAATTTATTAAAATTTTGTGGGGTTTATAGAAGTCTAAGATTAGACTGGTTTCCTGAATTACCACTAACACAAATTTATCTCTTTAATAAGCTTGAGCTCAGTCTCATAACTGAGAATTTTACCTCTTCAGAAATTCAACCAAGGACAACGCAACCTAGGTGGACAAAAGTACTAAAACCAGAGGAGCAGCCTTCTTGCTAATAGCATTAACTGACATTTTTTTCGTGTTTACAGGTGCCAGACAACGTTAAGAGTTCAGTCCTAGTATGAAGTATTATCACTTCCAGAACACAAGCTAGTAGGTGGGATTGAAGCCCAACTGGAACATTTACTAGTTGTGTATCTCCAGAAAATATATTTCTGGGTTTCTTTCTCTATGTTTGTTTGTTTTTAAAATGAGTGTTGGAAGTAATCCTCACTTTACTTCCAAAGTAAAGTTGTGGTGAGGTTAAATGAGTTAGTATATGTAAAACACTGAGCATAGAATCTGGCACATGGGAAGAGCTTAAATAATTCTCATCTATTACTATTATCCACTCACTAAAAATGAAAATGTGGAGATCTAAAAGGTTCAGTAACTTTCTCAAGGTCATACAGTGAATAATGAACAAAGCCAGGATTTAATTCAGGTGACCTATCTCTAAAGTCTATGTGCTAAACCTTAACACCTCCCTGAAGAAGCACATTCCCTGGGATCCAGTATAAATTGAACTCAGCCCTTTCTGACATAGCAGGAGCAGTACAGCAATACGATGATGATGGGCTCTTTTTGGCTGAGAGCTTGTGGCAGACCATGAATCTAAGAACAGAATAGTGTAGTGACTAATCACTACAAAAGCTGATGATGCTACAAGTTTGTTAAATCCTCAATGGGAGAGGTCAATACAGGAAAAATTGTTGGCTAAAACTAGATTTGTCTCATGTGAAATTCAAGCATGCTTATGAAATAAAAAATATAACTCTTATGAATTAATAACTTTAGTGAGGGCATAATATTTCACCTAAAGCAAATAGAGATTACCTTTTCAGGTGGAAAAGTACACAAGTTCCTAACTAATAAATGTGCTTCATACTCACACCATGCCACATATTTTATCTCATTTAATCTCTGCCAAAACTCCATGAAATAGAAATTATTAACTTTATTTTATGGATGAGAAAATAGGTTAAATGACAAGGTCACAAAACGGTAAAGTTAGAATTTGAATCCATATTTGCCTGGCTCCAAAATGCAAGGCTCCAAAATCCAATTTTTAGCCATGAAACTAACACTGCCTGTTGCTTGTGCCATGATGCCCTGTTTATGTACAAGAATTTAGAGTAAGGACTATTCTTGACAAGGCTCTCTCCTTATACGATAGTATAAGCATGGCTTATTACCTTAGCATGGCTTGTCATACAGAGAGGAGGCTGAATAAATGTTATTTTTCCTTCCAACCATATACTTGTGAAGCACTTTGGAATTTTAAAAGACTTTTATTTTCTTATATTAAGTAAGGCCAGGGAAGGCATTACTGCTAGCACTTTACTGATGGAAATAGTGAGACCTGTAAAGAGTAACTTGCTCCAATCCGAAAGTTTTAGAGTGGCGTCATAGGCTTCATCCCCTGGGCTTTTCACTATACTTCATTCCCTACCTTTGGCAACACTGTCCAGAATAGGTGATTAAAGGATCTAAAACTACAATAGTTTCTACAAATATAAATGATTTACATCAAAAGGCAAATACTCCAGATGTCTATATAGCCATACCAAAAATGTTTCCACCGAGACAGAGTTTTGAACATGTGAGGTTCCTAAGATTGATAGATCTTTGGGATCTACCTAAAACTACTGATCGGTATCTTTGGGTGTCTGTTCTCCTACATCAGCTGCAAATATCATGTGGTTTACAGGATCAAGACAGCTCAATGACCAAAAGTGCCTCCAAGCTGTTGGTGGCAGGCCCTGAGGCATAAAAGAGCAGCAGTGGCTGCAGGGCGTGTGGTAGTTGACACAATGTAGTGTATTTATTTCCTGACTCTGAGGAGATTACAGCAAAAGCAGAGAGCGAGACAGAGAGAGAGAATGAGACAGAAAGACCAAACACAACCAAATATCTGCACACAACATCAAGCACCATAGCTTGGAGCAAATCGTACTTACATCAGCCTTAGCTTTCAATTGAACACTCAAAATTCAAAAAATTACACGCCTTCCTTCCCTCTACAGGATCAGGAGAGGGGAAAGAGAAGCTTGCAGAAGCGGGGAGGGGGAAGCTTTGATTATCCACACATTTATTTATGCAGGGAGGAAAATATCTTTGCTGCCATCTCTAGATGGAGGAGCACTGTGTTCCAGTCTAGAGTTCCTGTCTTATCATGGGCACTCAAGAAATGCTTACTGGATGAGGAGCCTGGGGCTGTCAAAGTGATGGAGATGGCATCAGTCCTGCGCAGGGCGGACTGGTAATTGAAAATTTCTGACACTAACCCAGACAAAAATGGACAGGCTATCCAGATAATGCACTGAGAACTTTGAGCAATCAAATAAATATGCAGCTTAATTTTTTTTTTTTTTTTTACATCACTTATGTTATAGTCACAGACTGCTCAATTCCAAACCATCCTACGGGTAATCTGAGTTCAGAGAGTATTAAAATGAAGTCTCAATACATTTTGAAAAATGACCTTCAGTAACATAAATTTGAAGCCATTTTTACTGGAGATGAGTAGAATGTTTTTAAAGAACCATTAGAAGGCATTTGTGAGTGAATCTTGCATAAGATTTTCTTTTCAATTCTTTTGAAAAGTAAGTAAGATCGACAACCACACTAGTTCCGCTTGGACAAAATTTGATCATTCTGGCTAGCTCACAGGAGAGCTAATGATTCTAATGGATTCTTAAACTACCCTAAGTACTTCTCCAAACTTGGCTATGTCCACAGTCACAAGGGATTCAATCATGTGCATATGGAAAAGGAGTCAAGTTGGGGGTGAAAACCTAAAAGGCAATGAATGACAATTTTGGTTCCTGGCATTCCAAGGTCTGCCACACCAGTTGATGCTATACCCTAATGTGCCTTTATATCTCTTTATATTAACTTCCTATAACTCTCATTCTTTTTCTACGGCATTGATATGACACCTTTCAATGGAAACCCACTGCAAAATAGCTTAGGATTATTTTCTGTCATCTGAAATTCTTCTTGTGCAAGTCTTCTAGGACTGCCTGCACAGAGCCTACTTCCATCTCAGTGGAAAGCCCTAAACGTAAAGAGAGAAATGAGCTTGTAAATGCAGTCTGGAGAGGTCAGACTAAATACTTTGTTAAAGGTGGTCTCAGGAGTAATATTTGTTCATGAGGCAGATGTGAACATTTCCGCTAAGAATCAACAGTGGACCCATTTGCACGACGCTTAGTGTTCAAAGTGTTTCTGTGCATTTATCCCACCCTGCACACTTTCTCTCTATAGGTAAATATCGGTGGCTGTCTGAGTTTCAAAATGCTTCTGTCAGCCGCGTTGTTATCCTCGCCTGAGAGTGGAGCTGAAAAGACCAATGCATCGCTATCCATCCTCTCTATACCCTGCATTCAAGTAAAGATTTTCCTGGTGTGGCAGCTGTAACTGTGCTTTGTTTCTCTGCCTTTAGCTCCACAGTTGGTCTGCTGCCCTGCAGACTTTGCTCGGAACAGACCACCCCATTTCTGCTGGCTAAACCTCCAGGCCATGTCTGCTGATTTTGTTTCCCAACATTCCAAAGCTCTGCAGACCAGACGAGGGGCCGACTCGGGGGCCCATTCTGCCTGACTCCATTACATCTGTCATCCTCTCGGCGCAAATCTTGGGATGGCTGCCTTTATCTCTCTTCCATACCTGTTCTAGCCAATGGAACAGTGCTGTAGCAAACAATGCTTCAAAGGAGAGGGAGTATGGCATAGTGGGAGGAGCATGGACAGACCCTTTGTGAAATTCCTGGCTTGGCTGTTTACCAAACAAGTTAATCGACCTCTTTAAGCCTCAGTTATCTTATATCTAAAAAGAGTATAATAATGCCTACCTTGAATAAGTGTTATAAAGACCGAAACAATACCTGAAAAGCGCCTGGCCCATACTGAGCATGCTATAGAATAGCCATTTTTATTCAATTCTGATCAAAAACCAGCAAGTTCTAGGAGCAGGTATCACATTACTTAGGAAGCTAGAGTAACAAACATTCTGTAGACGGCGGATAATTTGGCAGGGTGTTCTCCCTGTCTCTCAGTACATCCTCAGACAGCGTGCTAGCTGGCAGCAGAATTCAGTGATAGATTTATGACAGTGTGTTGCTGATGGAAATCTTTGACTGGGGCAAGCTGGGATATGACCCCTTTCTCCTTCAAGTTTATCATCAATCAATGGTGCTATGCCATCTCTATAAAGGGGATCTTAATCTCTTTTTGCCCTTACACTTCCAGAAAAGATTAGGCAGCAATCAAGTTTCTGCCTAATAAGTTTGCAAGGACTCCCCAGCACTTGGAACAAGAGCAGGCACCTAGTAGGCACTCAATAAGCATTAGATGTAAGGAAGAATGAATGAATGACTTCAAGTGATATTTTATATCCTAGTGAAAGACTCTCCTACAGATCTGGAAGCACTGGTGTTGCCTGCAAGTTCCTCTTTACATTTTCATATGTTTGAATATAATTCTGTAAGATAACATTGGCACTCACCTAGCTCCATTTCACTCCATTGATAGTAGGTCACTATGGATACTTACATGAATGATTGCACCTGGATAAATGTCAAGACACTCAAATTTCAAACTGAAAGGGGCCTTAGTGATTTGCCCTTATCTATCTTTCCTGCCTACCTACAGTATGCGATGTAGCAAAGTTCACATCCACTTTCCCACTTTTCATTCTAAAGACACATTGTGTTTCCCGTGTGCCTTTAAGGAATCATTCTTGATCTCAGCCATAAAATTGGAAAGCTGCATAAATGACAAGATGATCCCGGAAGGCAGCTGAAACATGGGGCAGATTGAAACCGACAGTTAATTTGTAGCAGTAAAAAATAATGATATCATCATAAAACAAGTTTAAGATCAGACTGGGCTCAAACACTCTGCGCCCACAGAATATATAGATGGGCGCTGTCAAGCTTAAATAACAAAGCCAAACAAAACTGAACCTCCCAGTTTCACCAAGTGCAATTTATTTGCTTTTTTACGGTACGCTACCACCATCTGCTGGCTGCAGCTGATAAAATACCTAGCATCCTCCAAGTCCTGGAATATTCCATTCTGCAGAGCCTGTTGTTAATTACCATGCACAAGGAAACATTTTTAACCTCACAATATCATTGAAACGCTACAAATAAATCAGATCTTCCTAGAACACCAAGCAAATGAAACAGCCGGGAAGGCTAGACACTGCCAAAGGCTCCCTGGCCTGCTATGCCTAAAAGCTGCACTTGCTGGGTGCTGAAGTCCCAGCACATTCTCTTTTGATTGCCCAGCTCCCTCCTTACATGGGCTCAGTTTCAGACGTCCTCCTCTCCAGCTGCCTTCTCTACCAGGCATCCTACACAGCACTGCAGTGATAGGCAAAGCAGCAGCTCTTGGCTAAAAACAGCCTCCTCCTGGAGATCTTAAAGGAAGAAAAACCACTGACATTTGTCTTCCTCAAGGAAAGCAAAGCCCTGGTGTGATTCAACAAGGAAAAGGAGGATATCCTTGGCTCCCAAAACTCTAACAGCAATATTTTAGAAAGGTTTCCACAGGGTTAAATGCCTTGTGTTGTGCCTGTTTTTCCTAATTTGGCAACAAGTTAGGAATTCTTTGGAGGGAGAAAAGCTAGAGTCTTTATACAAATAAAATCTAGCCACCTATAACACCCTGCCCACTGTTTCTAACGCATTCAGTCTTACCATTGTAGACTCTCTTGTGACTCACATCGCAGGCCTCTGACTTCTCAATCATCCTGAGGATAAGAGAAGGCTTTAGGAAATATTCCTTCTTCACCATAACTTCTTTTTTTTCTTGTGCTTACCTGAATTTAAAATGTTTATTCATTGAGCGTGTAATAATTGTGTTATAAAACAATTTCTAAAACTCCTTCAAATGGTCATCTATTTAGAAAGTTTTTCTGTTGCTCATATTTTTACAATCATAAGAAGGGAATGATTGGTCCCAGACAAAATATCTAGCTCTTACTGAGCAAGGATGTAAATACATCACAAGATGTTTTCCCTGGAGAGAAGACCACAGCCTAGTGCAGCAGCAACAAATGACACTCCCCAGCTCTGACACGCCTCTGTGTATGATCAGGCTATCCCAGTTAGAAGGGCATGATGCCCCTGTACACAGAACACACTGGGCTGAATTAATTTCCTCCTGAACAGTATCATCCTTGCATCCATCTAAACAATTAGCTCACTCTCCTAAACATTCTGATGTGAACTTTAGTTCAAAGGCATTTTACGTTTTCTTCATGATACTGCAATTTCAGAAAGATACCACTTATAGGTTAGGTGATTTCTGTAGAACAAAGCAAACCCCTATAAGCAATGTAGCCTTGACTAAAATTTTCATTTAAATTATCATTCTTTTGTACAAATGACCAGTGAATATATTTTAAAATGTTCAATGTCATCAAAACAATTAATATCAAATTACCCTAAAATAAAATAATAGTGAATATATTTTTATCAAATAGCAAAGAATTTTTAACAAATAATAATACCCATTGCGGTCAAGAAACAGGAAAAGGTACTCTATGCACAACTGTCAGGAGTATAATTTGGTACAACCCTTCCAGAAGGTAATTTGGCATTGTTTATTTAAAAATCCTTTTTAAAAAGTGTACAAACATGTGATTTATACACTCCAGCACTAGAAATTTATCCCAAAAGAATAATCATGGTTGATGAATACAACAACATGACGTCACAGCCTTGTTTGTAACTTACATATAACATCACAGCCTCGTTTATAATAAGGGAAGTTTTTAGTATTCAGATATGGTAGGCTGAATAATGGCCTCCCCAAAGATGTCCACATTACTTTACAGAATATATTACCTTACATGAATATATTACCTTACATGATAAAAAGGATTTTGCAGGTATGATTAAGTTAAGGATCTTGAGATTATCCCAAGACTTATCTGGATGGGCTCAATGTAATCACAAAATTTCTTATAAGAGGAAGGCAAATGGGTTAATGGCATAGAAGCTGAAGGGACAATGATGCAGGAACTAAAGTGAGGTCTTTGAAGATGGAGGATGGGGCCATGAGCCAAGAACAGGGCGGTCTCTAGAAGTAGGATAAGGCAAGGAAACAGACATTCCCCTAGATCTTACAAAAGGAATGAAGCCATGCTAACACCACAGTTTTAGGATTTCTGACCTCTAGAACTGTAAGACTAAACAAATTGTGTTGTTTTAAGACACTAAATTGTGGTCATTTGTTATGGCAGCAATGAAAAACTAATATCCCGGATATCAAGCAGTAGAGAATTTGGTAAATTTAGGGCTCCAAAAGCCTTATACTTGAGGGTTTGAGTTAAGAAAGGGTTTTTTTTTTTAATCCAGTGTTTTTATTTTGATGATAATCTTAAAAATGTTCATGTAAAGATATTCTGGACCATCTGGTAGACCAATTTATAACTAACAGCTATGCTATGATTTCAATGCCCAAGTTTGTGTTTGTGTTTATAGTCACATTAGTAGTGCCAAGCGAAGGCTAACTCCAGAGTACTCTAAGAACATAGCTGACATGGCAGTTCAAAGAAGAGCTGTGGGAGGACTGAGTTACCACTGGTAAATAGCTGTCAATGTCACATTCACACTGTGAGTAGCTGTCTTTGTATCTAACAAAAATAGGTTTAGTAGTAAAGAATTTTTGTTTAAACTTCTGTTGATGTACCTTGAAGTGCACCATTAAATTGACTGACCCATGAAAATAACAGATCACAGGTTTAAAATGAGTTTATTATTAGAAGGAAAAATAATGACGATGATATTCAAGATAATTCAGATGATGGTCCACCAGGCTCAGAATCAAGTGAACCATGCCAAGAAAGAAAATATAAAAAGTAGGATTTATCATCCTACTTTTAAACATAAACTATCACCTTAAATGACTGGTGCCATTTTAATGATATTGATTTTATATCTAAATTTAAATGTAAATTTGTATTGGTTTTATAGTTGTAGATAGGTTAAGATCATGAATTAATACTAATTTTATATTTCTATAGAGAGAGTAACTACACAATAAAAATAACATAAGTCAACTCAGGAGGGAGCATGAGAATTTATTCTTCCATTGAAAAGGATTCATGTATTTGCTCAAGTCTGAGAAATGCAGAGTTAATTAATTGTGGTACCTCTTTCCAACGGAATATTATTCAATCATTAGAAATGACATTGTAGAATAACATTTAGTGAAATGGGGAAATGATCAAGACTTATTTTTAAAATTTAAAAATACTTGCAAACTGTAGCAGTAAGATTCCAGTGTTTAAAAAGAAAGAAATTTCTATACATAGAAAAATGAATAGAAGGATACGTACACAACTAAATGGCAATGCATTGCTGGGTTTTTTAATATACTTTATGGTATTTTCAAATTTTTTTTACAACACACACTACTTTCACAGTGAGAAGACAGACCTCTGAGTATTAAATCTGGGGTTAAAACACTCTTCTCTTGGTCCTGGTTCCAGAGTGTTTAAAAATTGAAATGACATTTGTTTCTCAACTCCTGGAAGACAACTTTGCTGCTGAATAAGATAGCCTATGTTCCTCTAGAATAAGAGCAAGAGTGTCAGTGAAAAACTCAACAAATCCACCATTTGCCCCCTGAACAGCTGTGAGAAATATATACATACACATATACACGTATATAATCATCCCCCAGGAAACCTGTGTACTTAAAGTTTAAATTGTTTAATTGGTGCTAAATCATTTTCCTAGTGAGAAGTTTGAGAGCTCCTTTTCATTCACTGGGCTGCCACACATTCTCTTATTCCCAACTGCTAGTATTTTATTTTATTTTATTTTATTTATTTATTTTTGCAGTACACGGGCCTCCCCTGCTGTGGCCTCTCCCGTTGCGGAGCACAGGCTCCGGACGCGCAGGCTCAGCGGCCATGGCTCACAGGCCCAGCCGCTCCGCGGCATGCAGGATCCTCCTGGACCGGGGCACGAACCCGCGTCCCCTGCATCAGCAGGCGGACTCTCAACCACTGCACCACCAGGGAAGCCCCCAACTGCTAGTATTTTAAATCCATGAGCTTTTGAAAAACTATGTATCCCCTTTCATATTTTTAAGTTAACCTCTAAAACTTTTCCTGTAAGTATAAATTATTGCAGAGGATGTATTTACCAACATACTTTACATTGATACATGCTTCAAGCATATATTTGTCAAAACTTTGGAGCTGAAAATTTTAATTTATTATTACCTATAAATTCAAATTCATTGTGAGATGGACTGAGACAGAAAGACATGAGTGTGTTGCTGGAATGATATAGAAATAAGGTGCATCGTGCATCAGTAATTCTTATCAAAGTTTTCTCTGCTTTGCTCTTACAGGATTCTCCCTCAGGAGCCACAGAGTCTCAAATATTACGGTTAGACACTACAGTGGGATTAGAGATGGGTTAGATGCATGGTTATCTTATACAGAATAAAGGAGAGTGACTGTGGAAGGGCAGTGGGGAAGGATTCTCCCCAGCCATTCTTTCTGGGAGATTAGTTTTAAGAAAGAGTCTAAGTAGAATCTGTGGATCTGGAAATTGATTCCCTTAAAGGTATCCATGACTTTGTAGCTCCTGCAAAATCTGTGGACTTCCAGGTTTGTATGGAGATCCTTGTTTGAAAACTGCTGCTTTAAACCCGAACAAGATAAACAAAAGTTTTTATCCAACTAAAAATAGAAATGGATTTATTGTCAGAATACTAGCCTTGATACCAGAGCTTATAGTACAAAATACTCCTGAGAACATGTAGGATCACTTCTTTAAATTACTTTGAAGTTTTTTTCTGATATGATGCACCTTCTGAAGGTAAATCATGCAGACAAAATTCTCACAATCATAAAGTCTCATTCTTTTACATAAGAAAATGCCTCTGAATTATCCCCAAATTCCAGTGATTAAGAAAATAACCTATTCTCCAGAACTTGGGCTATTCAGTTTTGGGGATGAATATGTAAATTATTTAGTTATGATCCCCATTTTTCTTCCCCCAACTCCCGTGGCTTGGATTTCCATCATATACATAAGGCCTTCATTAGCTTGTAGTCTACAGGGTACTGATTTTTGTGATTAAACGGAACTTAATCTAACAGCAAATATTTTTTAGTGCATATTCCAGGCAGGCACTGGGTTAGACTGTAGGAAATATGTTATCAAACCACTCCTTAATGCCTATGAAATAGAGAAAGTGACTAGATATGGATAAACCAATGGTACATTGGTATTTCATGATAGTATCTTACTCCATTTGATCCCAGAATGTTATAACAAAAACTATCCCCATGGGCTTCTCTGGTGGCGCAGCAGTTGAGAGTCCGCCTGCCGATGCAGGGGACATGGGTTCGTGCCCCGGTCCGGGAAGATTCCACATGCTGCGGAGCGGCTGGGCCTGTGAGCCATGGCCGCTGAGCCTGCGCATCCGGAGCCTGTGCTCCGCAACCGGAGAGGCCACAACAGTGAGCGGCCCACGTACCGCAAAAAAAACAAACAAACTATCCCCAGGTTCATGAATCTGTCTAATGTTAGCCCAACTTTGAAAAAAATGTATCTAATGCCTTCCCCAAACCACCCCCAACTCCCACCCATCCCCCCAACTTCCAGACTAGAAGCAGAGAGCTTCTCTCTGTACTGATTAGAAACCACCAGCAGCCCAACTAACGTCAAGAGGATTCTCTCTCTCTCTCTCTGTACCTACCTTCCTTGCATACTCTGCCCAGAGTCTTACCTCCCTTTTGCCAGCACTCCATGGTCCAGCCATAATGACCTTTTTCCTTCCCAACCCCAGGAATTCTAATAAGCTGGCCTCTTTCTGGAACAAGCCTCTCACTCCCACTCCCCTGCTAGACTCTATTCACCCTTCGAATCCCAGCACAGTTGAGGGGGTCCCCATTCTGCGTTCTTGCAGAGCCCTGAACTTCTGATCTCAGTTTGCAATCATATTTTTGGTATTTTAAATTATTTGATTAATGTCTGTCTCTCTCACCAGCCTCAAAACTATACGAGGCAGAGTCTGTGAATGTTTTGTCACCATTGTATCTTTATGGTGTCCAGAACATAGGAGAAGCCAAATAACTCTCTGTTCACTATTTGGATGAATAGTTTAACCCTGCTTGAAAAACCCCAGACCTGGATCATCAAAGTATACTCAGAAGGACAACTCTCTGAGCGTGGACTCAAGCCCCAACCCTTGCCTTGCAAGGTCTAGGGAACCTGTGAGGTAATGTTGCAAAGGCTTTTTCAGCCACTTGGCTGAAAAAGTGGCTTTTTCAGCCGCTTGGCTGGTTAATAGGGAGCCAATGAGGCAGAAACTGAGAAATGTGATTCCCTCATGGTCAGCACTACAACGGCACACTCCTGGCCTTAAGACTCTTCAATGATCCTTTCTCTGGGTCCTTTCCAATTGGGCCTGGGTTTTTTCTGCCTCTTTGCTCCTGAATCATCAGCACCTAACAGACTACCTACCACCTATTGGATGCTCAATAGATATTTGAACACAAAGCCCCCTGCAACTGCCCAGGTGCATAATAAGCGTTTGGTACCTATGCACCGTTTGAAATCTTTCCACATTAATCTCACTCTCTTTTTTTAAACTCACCGTTTTTTTTTTTTTCCTCCTGATTCACTGATTTCCACAAACTGCCATTTCATTCTGAGTGGTTGGCAGCAACATACCTTAAGCTGACCATGAGAACTTTCTTTTTCTCATAACCCAAAAGAGCCAAGATGAAAAAAACTGCTCCACTCTTCTCAGCCAAATGCGCCTTTGAAAGATTTGATTTTTGAGCACAGAATCCAAATCTCTAATTATCTAAACAATTCCACAAGTACAAAATACCATATTTACATGTGCAAAGCAAGAATTAGGAATCAGAATACTTAATTTATTCACACAATTGAATGTTGAAACAACTAGATTCAGATCATATTTTTTGCGAATACACTTCTCCAAAGTGGCCTTATAATATACATCTTTACATGGCATCATAGGTCCTCGATATCTAACCTCCAAATAATTGACACTTTGGGAACTTAAGCTCTTAGGTCAATGTTTGGAATGTGTTTGCCGATTGAGATTCCATAGGCAATGTTGTCAACTCACAGGCCTCTCTCGAAAATGAGATCCTTGGTTTGCAAGCATTTTGTTTTAAAACCCAGGTAAGGAGCAGGGAGGCGACGGCACTGATGGCTTAACAGCTTTTTCTTCCCGGGTAGATTCATTTAGGACGAAAGCGATTATTTCGAAATCCATTACATTCTAAGCCAATGTCTCTACCCTGGAAAAATAAAACAGAGGAACTGCTAGCTGGCTCCTGAGCAACTGTTGCCATTGTATTCAGCGTTTTTCCTTATTACAGCTGTCCCTCTGTATCCGTGGGGCACTGGTTCCAGGACCCACGCACAGATATCAAAATGCACAGATGCTCAAGTCCTTTATATAAAATGGCATAGTATTTGCATATAACCTATGCACATCCTCCCATATACTTTAAATCATCTCTAGATGACTTATAATACCTAATACAATGTAAATGCTATGTAAATGATTGTAAATACAATGGAAATTCTATGTAAGTTCAAGTTTTGCTTTTTGGAACTTTCTGGAATTTTTTTATTCTGAATGTTTTCAATCCATGGTTAGTTGAATCCGTGGATGCGGAAGCTGTTGATATGGAGGGCAGACTGTTCTCCCAAATGTTTAATTAAATATCTGTAGTAGTCCATATCCTCCTTGCAGTCCCACGTAAAACTTACCTCGTTCAAAGAAACATTATTCTAGTGAAATTATAACCTTCCTTCTGTGGTTCTAGGCCAACACTTAATGCCCTCCTTTTCTAATTTTATACCAGTTTATACCAGAGTCAAGGTCCAACTCCATCCTGGAATGACACATTTCCCACTCAGCTGTCTTCTTGCTGTTTAATCTGAGCATCATTCCTACAGGGATATGTCCCAGGAAATCACCTCCCCAGCCCTCAAACGCCCCTAATAAACACTACAACCTATCCTGATTCACCTTCTCACAGCATGTTAAATGAAATTATATGTAAAATAAGTCAGAGATGATAGAGTGGTGGCTGAGGAATTTTTAATAAATGGAAAAATTAAAATATAATAATTAACATTCTGCTTGGACCTTTCAGTTCATTTGTTTTCCCCAGTTTCACTTTTTCCTGCATATCTAGGAATGAAGTCTTTATTTCACTAAGATAGGCTTAAGAGCTTAAAACCTCTCTTCTGCTAGTTATCTAGGGAATCCAAGAAATAGCCAACTGAAAGATTCCACATTATTCTTTTTTCCAACTGATTGCATCATTTTATCTACTTCAAGGATAGCCTCTGAAAGTCCAAAGTCAGGATGTGACAGTGTGCTGTACAGCATACCCAGAAAAAGGCAATATTCCATTTAGGCCTGGGGGAAGAGTGAGGAAGAAGGCATTATTGTCCTGGTCTGCACACTCGAGATACAGGAATTCTGACTACAATTGTCAAGTTTGTCAACTTTGCCAGGATCCCTAGCTATGAGAACACCTGGAGAGATATGTTATTATTTAGGAAAATGATAATAGGATTTATTGGAAATCACTGAGTCTGCTATATAGAGTAAGAATTACAGGGGCTTCCCTGGTGGCGCAGTGGTTGAGAATCTGCCTGCCGATGCAGGGGACACGGGTTCGAGCCCTGGTCTGGGAGGATCCCGCATGCTGCGGAGCACTTAAGCCCGTGCACCAAGGCTGCTGAGCCTGCGCGTCTGGAGCCTGTGCTCCGCAACGGGAGAGGCCGCCACGGTGAGAGGCCCGCGCACCGCAATGAGGAGTGGTCCCCGCTTGCCGCAGCTGGAGAAGGCCCTCGCACAGAAATGAAGCCCCAACACAGCCAAAAAAAAATAAAGAAAAAGGAAAAAAAAAAAAAAAAAAAGAATTACAGGTGGGTTACCACACAGCTGATTATAAATAACATGTTGAAATAATATAGTTGGTTCCAACATTAATTTCCCCCTTACTAGGAATTAGCAAACACCTGAACCATAGTACCAAAGGAAGCATCTCTTGTCCATTTTCAAAATATCTTCTTGTACTCTGAAAACTGTGATCACCCTCTGAGGCCCCATCCCAAGATGATCGCCATCTTATACAAGTCCTAATTGCACAAAAAAATTGTCATTCTAAATGTACTTGAAGGAGATTGGTTTTTTTTCAAGAAGCTCTGCTAAATTCTGTACCTTTCACCAGTTACTTATTTCAAGGTTAATGATGTCACTCTGCTGCTTTCTGTATCTGAGTCTATAAGACTGTCACCCAGATATTTCAAATTTGCCTCGCTCTTCTTTTTGGGTTGTGTTGCACTGTGCAACTAAGGAAGGTGGAAAAGGAGGCAAGGGGAATTAGTTACTCAGTTCTTTGGAGTGGGTTTGCTAAGAGTTGAAAATACACCCTCCTGTTGGTCAGAAATATGAACTCTATGATCTTCCTCTGCCTTTCCTCACAACTCTTTGCCCTAAAAATGCTTCTACCTTTTGATGCAATAATTCTATTTTTGTGAATATATCCTAGGGAAACAATGTAAAATATACAAAAGCTTTATGCCCAAATTATATTAATAGGAACATATTTTAATAGAAAAATAGAAACATTCTAAATGGATGATAATAAGAGTAATTAAGTAAACTACGAAGTGTCCATTACAAATTATGTTTGCAAATATTTAAAATAACTTGTAAGTGCATATGATATAATATCATAGGTTTTAAAACTCTATGTATATGCACTGTATTCATTTCGTATTGCTGCTGTAAAAAAATTACCACAAACTTAGTAGCTTAAGCAATATAAATGTATTATTCCATAGTTCTAGAGGTCAGAAGTCTGAAATGCATCTCAGTGGACTAAAATCAAGGTGTTGGCAGGACTGCATTGCTCCTGGATGCTTTAGGAGAAGATCCATCTCCTTGCTTTTTCCAGATTCTAGAGGCCACCTGCATTCCTTGGCATGTGGCCCTCTTCTCCAGCAAGCTGGCATCTTTCGGGCTTTCCCTTTTCCACCTCCCTTTTCCACTTTTAAGGACCATTGTAGTTATATGGGCCCACCTAAATAACCCAGGATTATCTACCTATTTTAAGGTCAGCTGATTAGCAACCTTAGTTCCATCTGCAGCTCTACTTCCCCTTTACCATGTAACCTCACATATTAATGGGTTCTATGGATTAGGATGTGGCTCTTTGGGGGGACCATTATTCAGGCTACATATACTATGCAAAAGAAACAAACCAAACAACCAAACAAAACTAAAGACAAAAACAACAACAAAACTTAGCCTAGAAAATCGAGATGAAAACATACCAAAATGTTTGCATTACTTAGTAGAGCTGTGGGTTATTGTTTTTATTCTCCTTGATTTTCCATGATATCCAAGTTTTCTTATTTTCCATGATTTATTATTTTCTAGATATTAATAAAATTCTTATTTTGATAATGAAAAAATGTCATCCAGAAAAGACTTTTTTTAATCCCTGTGGCTACAGCAGCCTATAAAAGATAACTCTTTTATTTTTTTACATGAATTTTCTCACTTGTAAGTAATCAACTAGTTAAAAGAAATGAAAGAATATGTACAAAGAGTTATTGATTAGTAAAATCTGCCCTAAAAATATACAGTAACACCAACCCTACTGACTAAGAGAGCTCAGAATTGCATGTCAACTTGTAGCTATTTGTCTTATCTCCCCAATTAAAAAGCAAACAATTTTTTTTTTTTTTTTTTTTTTTTTTTGCGGTATGCGGGCCTCTCACTGTTGTGGCCTCCCCCGTTGCAGAGCACAGGCTCCGGACGCGCAGGCTCCGGACGCGCAGGCTCAGCGGCCATGGCTCACGGGCCCAGCCGCTCCGCGGCATATGGGATCCTCCCAGACCGGGGCACGAACCCGTATCCCCTGCATCGGCAGGCGGACTCTCAACCACTTGTGCCACCAGGGAGGCCCAAAAAAGCAAACAATTTAAGAGCAAGTATGAATCGTATTTTTTGCTGCCAAATTATTAGTGTTTAAAAGACAGCATAATCATGACCCTTAAACAAATATAAAATGAACATGCCAAGACTTTATTTAACTCAATAATTAAAGAGGGGACCAGTAAGATGTTACAACCTGTTCAGAGGAGAATTTAAAGTACCATGCATATATAATCAGATGAGGAATTCTGAAATAAATTCATAACTAGATGCCAAACAGGTCTATTCACAGGGCTATAATCAATTTAATTCCACCAGACACAATTAATTTACATTTCTAGGGACTAGAATCATTTGCATTATTCTTGGTTCTCTACAACTTAGAGAGTTATAAAATAGCTAAAAGACAGTGAAAATCAGAGATGACCCAGAGGGTCGGTTATGCTAGACAGGACGCTTCAGATTCTTTTCTTGGGGGGGGGGGGCATATCAGTATTTCACAATTTTTCCTGACAATATAATACCTCACATAGTACCATGTATGTAGTAAGCACTCAGTATAAATTTGAGGTTTGAATGTTTGATTGAAAGATGGGGTCTGGCCTTATTGTACTAATTGCATTTAGAATGCCAGCTCCCCTATTATTCTTTTTCTTTGTCTTAAGTGCTAGGCAGGAAGTTAGCCATGAGCAATGAGAGGCAGCCCCGTTGGCTGAAAGTCCAATACCCGCCTAATCCCACCAAGCTATTTGCCAACCCCGCCCCAAACACGCCCCCATCAGTACTCCAAAATGGTCAGGGGTCTGGAAAAATCCCCCACTGGCCGACTGGAGGGACTTACCCCACTCTGGCATATATGTGCACACCTCACGCTATCGTGTCCAAAGATAACCTTAGGCGGCCATTAGCCTCATTAAATGTTCATAAATATTCAATGAATACATGCATCTGATTATAACAGACTGAATTATGGGAAGGACATGCACGTCAGAGCCTCTTGTTATATAACCTGCATCTGTCAATCAACGACCTTGTCTTAAAAACTCTACACCCCAGCCCTCAGGGGCCATTGCCTTCCTTGGCCTGGCCCACCTCTCTCTTGAGGTGGTCTCTCTGTTCTCTCCTTATCTACAATAAACTCTCTTGCAACCAGTAATACCTCAGATTCTTTTTTGTTTGTTTGTTTTTTTCTTCAGTACGCGGGCCCCTCACTGTTGCGGCCCCTCCCATCGTGGAGCACAGGCTCCGGACGCACAGGCCCAGTGGCCACGGCTCACGGGCCCAGCCGTTCCGCGGCATGTGGGATCCTCCCGGACCGGGACACGAACCCGCGCCCCCTGCATCGGCAGGCGGACCCCCCAACCACTGCGCCACCAGGGAAGCCCTCAGATTCTTCTTTGCATCCTTACCGAGAACTGAGGCCCATGGGAGGAGGGGTCTCCAGACTCTCTTCCACTAACATGAAATCCCTAGTTCTTTGCCCTTCTTTCCTAGGTATGCTTAAGTTATAAGAAGAGGAACATTTCTGACATTTGGGTGTAGCTGGACTTGCTAAGGTGATATTGAAGAAAGAGAGTATCTGATATTAAAGTATAATGCTAGTTAAGTACAGTTATGACAGGAAGCGATCTCAGGCCTCATAAGACTAGAAATGGTAGACACTCTCCCCTGTCTTGAGTGGGAAATTTTATGGCCCTAAAAAAGAAAATGGTCTAGAGATGGCCAAGTAACTGTCAGCATTTTCGCCTGGGTTATGCATCTAGATTTCAGCCAGATTTCCCTCAGGCCTCCCGATGTTCAAATAAGCTGTATGTTTTTCAAAAAGTTTAAAGATCTTCTGGAAAAATCTTCATTTTCAAAGAATCCATTCCCATAACCTCAGCAGAGAACTGTAAAAGTAGATGGACTTTTCCTTCAGGAGCCACAGAAATTAAATAGTTTAAGGACTCTTGGTCTAAGGCCCTGATATTTTATTTTTCAGATGGATAAAGAGGCAGAAATTATCCAATTAAAGTCGTCAAAATTTGAACACTAAAGGAAAAATTTTAAATCTATAAAAGAGTCTAGTTATGTTACCAACCAGGGTTCTTGGCCTTCCCCAATCAACAGATATTGACTAGAGGCCAGACAAGAAATTCAGGCAAGGTTTTACTGGGGCCCCTGCTACAGCAGAGGGGAGTGAGAACAAACAACAGGTTCCCTTGTTTCTCATATGGGGTGAGGATAGGGGTGTGTCCAGGGGTCGGGCCAGAGGGGTGGCTTAGGTGTTTTGCCCACGCCTTAGGTGGTGCTGTGTGCAGGGGGCATGCACAGTACCCTGCTTTTGCTCCCAACACCCTGTTCTTGCTCCAGGCTCTTCAGAAGTAGCAGTTGGAATTTTTGGTCTCTTTGTATCTTTTGGGTCCAGAATTTGCCCCAACTGCCCCATGCACACAGTTATTTTTAGTCCTGTACAGTTTCTTTGTATTTTGCTGCTGGAGGAGAGGTGTGTCCAGATACAAGCATTGCAGCACTGCAGCAGAGGGTCCCAGGTCCCAGCCTATCTCAGTTACAGTAACTTTAAAAAAAAAAAACTATTGTCATTTTTTTAAGCTGTGTAGACAGAGAGATATCAAGGCAATCTTGTACTGGTATCAGAGAGTCAACTCCAGTACCACTGGATGCACAGAAAACCAGATCAAACCAAACAAGATGCCACACATCTTGCCAATTAAAACCCTGAACAATTTAAAATGCAGAATGATCTACCCACATTAAAACATATATACACACATAAGAGAAAAAAAAACAGAAACTTGGCATTGCACCAACAATCAGCCAACATCTTGGCGTCCATTCAGATAGCATCTACCACTAACAGTCATAGTAATTCTTCTCATTACAGTGTTTGCATGTACATAAATCAGATTCAGGTGAATTTACAATGTGCTATGAACTGTCAGACTTAAAGCAGCCAGCAGATTGTCTTAGGTGATACAGGATTGAAACCTTTGAGCAGCACATAACTCTCAGAGCTACTGGACTACATTCCAGATGTACCTTCCTCAGTATTCTTCCATTTCCATAAACTGATGAGTTTATGTGTGACATTTTAAACTTTTGATATTTTACTACTGCCTGATTTTAATTCTAAGTGAATCTTGAAACTCAGATCGAGGGAAGAAACTACATGAAGTCTTTTCAAATGAGATCTGGATTTTTTAAGACCAAAGCACCCTTGGTGCAGAGGCATCATGTCTCCACGTTCCCTTAGAGTGCCGCCCATTTAACACTTCAAGCTGCGGTGTCTGTCAGCATTTGAGCTTCTCTTCCTGCTAAGCCTACAATTTCCAAGTGCACTTCAAACAGACTGAGAAGGATAGCCCCTTGACTGCATGCATTTCAAGGCTACCCTTCACATAGGATCTAAGCAGCTGCCACATTAAACAGGAAACCCATGGGTCAAAATCCAAACTGAGAGGGAAAAGGTAACAAGCAGACATGAGCCAGAGGTAATTTATGATTCAGTTAATGAAATTCTAATTAGGCTTATAAAGCCCTTAAGTATTTCCTGCAATGGCTTGTCATGAAGCCTTTATTCAAGGAAAGCCAGAGTGTGTTACATGTGGGTCATGTAGCATATTGTCACATAGATTCATGTTTATATTCCCTCTTTTACCGTCAAGCAAACTCTTAAAGGCAAGAAAGGTAATATGAAGCAGTGAAGGGGAAAAAAAGGTGGGGGGGGCAGCAATCTGTTCAAATCCAATGTGATCCTTGCTCAGGGGACATCTGAGTAATTGTTCAATTTCTCCTGATTTACAAAACAGATTGTTATCAGCCTAAATAATGTCTAATAAATTCACCAAAGAGCATTTCTGGCTTGCTGTCCAGGTCATTTTAAGAGTGGAATTGTCATTAAAATTAAGAACATCTCAGAATTAAAAATAGAATGTTATTAAAAGTAAGGACCCCTCACTTAATTAAGCATGCCTACTCACAAGCATTGAGCAGTGCCCTCTGCAGAGCAGAGGGAGAGATGAAGGCCACTTAGCAAGTTGCCTGTGTGTCTGGGAGTGAGGCCCTATTAATCCAGGCCTGGAGAGCTCAGGCCCACACCTGCAGTGGGAAGGGATGCAGTGTTAATGGAGGTGGCCTGAGAAATCTATTCTGAAGTGTTCTAGCTGGGAAATATATCTCAAGAGAGAGGAACAGAAAGTACTGTGCTTATTTAAAAAATAAGGCAAGAGTCAACGGTAAGTCCATGCTCAGACTCACTTTCACACTTCTAGATTTTATTAGCTTATTAGGATAGAATTATATTCGAAAGGCAACAGCTTGCAAAATCTTTGGGGGCCAACTTTCACAATCGTATCACTCCAACTTGGACCTTCCTTGACTTGATTCACTGACATCCCATTACTTGTATCATTATCCAGACAGTGGATGCAGGACCTATCATGCATGCATGATGATATGCCAACCTGTAAAAACTGACACTTGAGATCTTGGCCCACATCTCACTGCCTTCCTTTGATTCTCTCATTGGAAAGGGTTTTCAGGGTTACCAACTCCCTCCTATCCCTTGACTCCTCAGTTCAGCAACTGCAACATGAGCTAAACTTGAAAAAAAATTACAACTCTAATAATGATACTTAATAACATTTACCACTCATGAAGAGATATGTATGAAATATAATTAATTCTAATGGAGCATTTCATTTAATTCTTTTTAGTATACTTTGAGGAAAGTACTGTTCATACCACCATTTTACAGATGAGAAAACTGAGGCATAGAGACAATGATAGTTTTTCAGGGCCATGGAGTAAGGCCTGAATTTTTTTTTTTTTAAAGTGAGGGCTGAATTTAAACCAAGGTCTTTCTGACATTCAAAAGCCTCTGGACTTAACCTCTTCACTGATACTCCATGACTCACTATGCCATGTCGTCTCTCAATTTTCTATGAATTTGGGATGCCTATTTACTGATCAATAAATAATTTTTATAAATCCTGCCCTGAAAAAATAAGTATTGCCCAGAATCCCTATGTGCTTAATATATTTATAACAAGAGTGATGACAAATGATGATAATGTGGACTTGCACAGAAAGGACAAATTGTTCTAAATTGCAGGATGCGTTCATCAGCCAGCATGATTAAACTGTCCTCACTTAAAATAATGCTTTCACTCCCTCTTAATCATGCCCACTGTCCCCAACTGTTGCCAACAACTGAAAGAGCACCTCCAGCTTAACAGACTCAGGGTTTCCCTGGAAGAAAACTTCCTATGAAAATGCATTACAGAAATCAAGGAAAACACATGCTATTTTTTAGGCTCGTGATTGGTCTATTTTAAGCAATGTGGGCATGCATTCATCTGATTTGTCAAAGTGTTTTGAAAAGTAAAGGATAAGGCTTTAGTTTAAAATATATATATGTGTATATGTATGTGCGTATATATATATATATATATATGACAGCTGGAGATGAGTACTACTTCAACTGTGATTGACAAATTAAAATCATTATTAATCACTTAATAGTCTAAAGTACATTGATACATTTAATAGTCTAAAGTACATTGATACTGTCAGAATAAGAATAATCAATGTCTAAAGTACATTGATACTGTCAGGCTAAGAAATCTAGAGCATATTCAGGTTGGGATTTTATTTTTTTATTTTGTTTTCTAGTTATTTTGTGGAGTGGGGAGGATCACTGATTAATTACCATGTAACTCATGAAAAACAAAAGACAACAACAAAAAAACAAGAAACATATTATCTCTCAACTCTTCCATTTCATTTCCTTGACAATGCCTTGACACATTATTACAGATGAAGGGACTCGGACAGTTTAAGTATTTCCCAAAGATACTCAGAGAGAAGGAATTGAGTAAGGATTTCAGTCGTGCTCTCTCTTGCCTCATCTTCTGCACCTGCTAGCACTTCTCCCAGGAAAGCTCATAATGCCCTCCTCCCATCTCTATATTTGCCTGGATAATTCTTACAGGTCTTTCAGGACTCAACTTAGATACAAGTTTCTATAGGCAGCCTTCCCTGAAGCCCCACGTCTGGATTAGAATACCTCTTACACATATACGTTCCCATAGGACTGTAGGCCCACCATCCTCACAGCACTTTTCATGGTATAATATAGTTGCCTATTTTCTTGTAGGACTTCCCCTCCCAACCCCAACCAGTGACTGTAAGTATCTTAATCTCTAGGGACTATGGTTTATTCAGGACTTATCCCCAGGGTCTACACAGTGCCTGCACACTAGAGGCACTCCAGTGTTTAATGCAGAATTAACAAATCAACTATTGGGACTTCCCTGGTGGTCCAGTGGTTATGACTCCACGCTCCCAATGCAGGGTGCCTGGGTTTGATCCCTGGTCTGGGAACTAGATCCTGCATGCCGCAACTAAGAGCGCACATGCTGCAACGAAGACCCAGCGCAGCCAAATAAATAAATAAAATATATATTTTTAAATCAATGATTAAATGAATGGATGCAGACACCAAAGCCCACATACCCTGCTGCCGTAGGTTAAGTGGTTTCTCAGCCTGCAGCACACAGCCTCTCAGTGTGGCAGCACTGAGCACAGGGCCCAACAGGAAGGCACCATTCAGTAAACATTCTCAGTAGTTAAATCCCGGTAGAGTACCCAAGGGTTTAAACCAATTATATCAGAAAAGGGCATGAGCTTTCTCATATTTCAAATCAATTAAGACTTTGTCAATAGCATAGCAGTTTAGTCCTAGTATTGAAAACACAATTATTTCCTCATTATTTAAATGGAGGGAAAGGATGAACTGCATGTGGTTCACTTAGCCGTAGTACAGCTATAATGCTATTTTATAAAATTCATTCTAAGTAGATATTGACTAAAGACTATACTAAGGCTAAACGAATGAAAATAAGCTCTCCTTTTGCTTTTGAAAAAATTCCAGTACTTTGCAAGGCTACAGGTGAGAATAAACAAGGAAATAAAGTCACTATTTTCCCTGAGAAATGCCAACACAGTTAAAGCCTTGTTTGAGAAGACCCCTGAGACTAGTTAAAAGTGTGGGGAGGAAAACAAAGTAGGGGAAGAGAATTACTCCTGATAGTGAGAAGAGAAAGGGGAAGGGGATAGGAAAAGAAGATGACAGAAAACTAAGAGGAGCAAGTCTTATTCTTCACTTCTCCCAGCTTCTCTCTCTACCCATACTCCCTTTCATACATAAAAGGGTAAATCCAATTATACCTCCAGACAAATGCCTCCTGTGATAGGCAGAATAATGCCCCTGTTAAAGAGGTCCATGCCCTAATCATTGGAACCTGATTACTTTACATGGTCGAAGAGACTTTTCAGGTATGTGGATTTTCTGGATGGACCCAACGAAACCGCAAGAGTCCCCATAAGTGAAGTGCATTTCTAGCTTTGAATATGGAGGAAGGATCCACAAACAAAGGGATGCAGGTGGCTTCTAGAACCTGGAAAAGGCAAGGAAACAGATTATTCCCCTAATGGCTCCAGAAGGAATGCAGACCTGGAGACCAGTGAGATCCATTTCAGACTTCTGATCTCAAGAGCTATAAGACAATCAATGTGTGTTGTTTCAAGCCTTTGGAAATGTTTTTTATAGCAGTTACAGGAAACGAATACTCCTCTCAAATTTGCTTCATGAACCTGAGGCTTTAACTTCAGGCTGTTTGCATCTCCACGTCAGTTTGCTACAATACAACATGTCCAAAACTAAACTCAGCATCTTCTCCCTGACTATGGCTCATCTCCCAAACTATACTGCATGGTCTGTTACCCTGCCTTTCTTCTAGGTTGAGGCTAGATGCCTGTGATTCTTCTACTTCCTTCACCTTTCTCTACAATCTGTCTTCACTGCTGTCAATTCCTTTTGATAAAAGTATACCAAGCAACCATGTTTTCTACTCTCATAGTCATGGTCCCCAAAAGAACTCTGATTCTTTAAAGAATTGAATTCTAAAAAGAATTTAATGTGACTTGCACAGGAAAAGGAGTAATGAAAGAAGGAAAGAGAGAAAAAAAACAGGGGGAGGATCCCTTGATTGACATCCTTATTAACAGTTCTTGACTCAGGCATCAGGCAAGAAGGAAGGGATTTTCCAAGAGGCAATGAGTGTTCATCAGGTAAGCTGATGTAAGAATCTTCCAAATCTTAAAATACATAGTGTTTATGGTTAAAGAAAGGGAGGAGGACTTGTAGAGAAATGGAGTGAAATGAAGTCCTTCCAAAGTAGCCCCCAAATGCTATTCTACTCCACCTTGCCTCAAACTTTCACTTGGGACACAACCACTATTTTTACTAACCCCATACCCAGGATGTGACTATGGCATACACAAGGATTCTTCATCATTCAGTAGCAGTCCAGAATCACGTTCCTGGATTCCAGTCGTTCCCTAAGGTAAAAGTATTCAGAAGGTAAGAGAGCTAGCTCATGGAAGGGCCAGCTAACCTAGTTCATATTTCATCCTGTGAAGAGTTGGTGGGAGAATAAAATATGTCACCACAAGTTCAGTTAGATATAGAAACTCTCTGAAAGGCCAAACTCTTAGAAACCAATAAAGGAGAGCAGTTCACTTTCTAGTGACAGCTTGTCACTTTCCAAGAGAAATGACTCTGCTTAGGCAGTCTCAGGACATCAGATACTGAATCTGTCCTGACATGCCCTACAACTTTAAAGTTACTCAGTTCTGGGTTTCAGAAAACTGTATTTATAGAGATACAGTCTACTGAGATCTTTGTATTATCTTCTTATTTATGGAACACATTCATAAAGTGTGGTTTCTCAAAACAAATGAAAACAACTGACCATCTCCCAAGAGTCAATTACCAACACTGTAGTGGGCATCTCCCAGTCCTTGGAAGCACTCCCCAAAGTCATGCTATAATTATTGGGTCCTGATGAGCATGCCACGGCACCTGAAAGCAGTAATCAATGATTCACTACAGTTCTAGGCCCATGGGAAAATCTGGTGAGGACTTGCCCACCAGAGCATCACCCATCCCAGATTATATTCTAACTTGAGCCCATTTCTCTTGCCATTTTAGCCAATGGCAGTCTTCACATCCTGAAGCCAAGAAATGTTCTGAACTCTGATTTACATGTAAATCACACCTCAGCTTTATAAATTTACCTGTTGGAAATGCATGTAAATGAGTTTTTTAAATAGCAAAATATCTGCAATTTCCTACCTCCCTCTCCCTTTTTTTCTTGCTCTTTTCTGAAAGAAGAAATATGAAACGAACTAAGAAACAGATCAAACCATGCTTGTTCCTTTCCTGTCCAAAAGGCAGAGTTTAAATGAGCACAAATTTAAACAAATCAGCAGTACCAATATCCAAAATTTCAGTGCTGTTATCCTCTCTAAATGGCTATCCAGGAAGTAGTCCATCTGAGCCCTCTTTAAGATGAGGTATGTTTCCTGGTTCTGTCAGTAAATGTCTTCAGTACATAAAGCCACCAATGAGAATACTGCTGACATTCTATACATTATATCCAGCCATGTTTGAAAAAAATAGAATCCATGCTAATTATAGGAATTTTAGGAAGTATGCTCTCCTTCCTGTAAGAAAATTGAAACCAAAGAATATATTTCACTAACTGAATCCCATTCAGGAGATATTCTTTCTTGAGAGTATACTTCTGATTGCTTCTATTTCAATCTCAATTTTAACTGTTGAGATTAAAGCCTTAGGAAAAATCAGGAGAGCAGAAAGAATCATTTCAAAAACATAATGTTCACTTGTAGCTGAAATGCCTACAACTAGAGCAGTGAGTGAGTTTGCTAAGAAAGAGGAGAAGATATGTTGCAATCAGACTGAAGCAGACAGAATACAGAAATCCCCACGGACTCACATGGTGCAACGATCTTCTGTGGAACTACAGCCACACATCTGTAAACAGTCATGGTTACAATGCCCAAGAGTTGTAAAAGTTGTACCCTTAGCTAAATATTCCACAAAAACATGACTCTCAGGGTTCTCCTGTGTAAATAGGTCATAGAAATTTGAGGAGATATAAATAACTTCAATTTATACTATGTGTGCCTGATTCATTTTGTTCAATTCTGGTGAGAAATGTTATTCTCTGTTTGTACAGGGTTTTTTTTCCCTCTTTGGGGCACAGAATTGGTGAAAACAACTGGTCTTCTTCCTCATTTCCTGATCCTTCCCCTTTCCACGTGGTTTTTGTCCTTTAGTCTATTAATATGGTTTTTTACACTAATTGATTTTTTGATGTTAAAAAAGTCATGGGCTTCCCTGGTGGCGCAGGGGTTGAGAGTCCACCTGCCGATGCAGGGGACACGGGTTCGTGCCCCGGTCCGGAAGGATCCCACACGCCGTGGAGCGGCTGGGCCCGTGAGCCATGGCCGCTGAGCCTGCGCGTCTGGAGCCTGTGCTCCGTGGCGGGAGGGGCCACAACAGTGAGAGGCCCGCGTACCACAAAAAAATAATAATAATAAAAGTAAAAAATTAAAAAGTCATTCATTTTTATACATTGTGGCACATACGTTGTTAATTTTTAAATTAAGGTAATTTGAAACTGGGTATATTCTATGAACTAGGAAATATTCAAAGGAGCCTTTAGACAACTGCCTAAACTTTTTAAAAGAATAAATAAGGCAATGAAAGAAGAAATGTTTGATCTAATCAGATGTTGATTTATTTTAAGTAAAACCTAAAGGGATGCTCTTGTGTACCACAGAACTTGGTATCACTGACGACTAGGTTTGCTTTCCTTACCCAGGATTGACACCTTAAAACAAGATGATGCACTAGACAAATACTCTCAGCATAACAGAATTGAAGCCTGTCTATGATCATCGATAGGAACTGAGTCTATAACCCACATAAATATAAGCACAAAACATTAGGCATCTTTCCAAATACAATCAAATACGTATGGGATGTTAATTGTTAAGCAAACATTTCATGGTGAGCTAGACTCTTCAGGAGTTACCTCATTTTCCCAGACAACAGGAAGTAGGTACTTAGAAGGGCCCAGGTCTATGAATGCTTTGGGGACACCAGGGTAACATTTTCCAAATTTTGCTCCAAAGCAATAGTCCTTCTGAGAGAGTATAGGTGTTTCTTAAAAATTCATTTCAGTGGTCATGAAAGCTTAGCAAACTCTCACTTTCTATAGGACTTTGCCTTTGCTATGCTAATATGTGTTGGGACTCTCTAGAATGAATCATATTATACAGACTTCTCCAGACTTATTTGACCAAGCAACCTTTTCACTGAATGTCTATGAGCATCTCATTGGGTCCCTGGTGCTTCAAGGTACATAGCTGGGAAAACGTTGCATTTGTGTAATGTGACAAAGCCCGTGGAGCAGTAGTTATAAAATAAGAGTGAAAAGAAGATATTCTAAAGCGATCCTGTTCCCTGTGATATCGCCACCTAAACCCAAGCAATAGCATCGAGTATTTCACTATACCAACTCTCAGACTCCTAGCAGTCATCAGAAGTGGCAGGTTGGAGCCAAATGACAAACAATTGTATTCTCTAACGCCATTCAGGAGCATTTCTCAAGATCTCTTCCTGGCCTGTCCCTCAAATTTTATGCAATTGTACGTTTTTGGTGCCAGGACTATCTGGCTGTACATTTAATTTCCAGTTTTGTTTCAGAGCCTTGTCATTTCATCAATCAGATCTATTCCATCTGCTGAAATGCTGACAAATCCAGCTGCTTTGTGACTTCTAATCAATTTCATTAATGTTTCCATGTTCTGTTTCAATTAGTGGCCTATTCTTTGGACTGTTTGATGACTTGATACTACCTACTGTCTGCAGATTAAAAACCAAATCACAAATTGCTTTGTCCTTGACATTAAAAATCCTTCCTTCTTTACCAAATCATTCCTATTTAGCACACTTAGCCCTCTTGAGTTAAATTACACTCTACCACGCTGTGAAGTAGGGGTTCAATTGTTATACAAAGAATGGATCCATACTGGGAAGTTCATCTTGACATTCACTTAATCCTTGTGCCCTTACTCAGAATTGAATCTTCTTTCATCTAAGTCTTTTCACTGTTGTGAATTTTTCCAGCACATTAAACACTTACTTGAAATGTTATTGGCCATAATCCTCATGCATTTTGTTAAATTCATCAGACACAATACCTATATTGTCTACTGTCTGCAATTCTTGACTTTGAAAACTGTTGAAGAAGTGGGACAGTCATCCTTGTTACTGATTATATTACCACGCAAACCTAAGCAATTAGGACGTAGCCATTTGAATGCTCTTCTTTAAGTATATTGAACATCTCTTCTCCACCTTTCTAATCTTTCTTTATGTCATAAAAATCGGTCTATGCTTACCTATTTTAAATGTATAAAAGTGTACAGATTTTTACTTCTGTAATAAAATGCAGAAATAGCATAGAATTTTGACTGTCCTTTCCCATGCTTCGTGTCACAACTGACAGCGTGGAGGTTCAGTAGTCTAAAGCAATACAGCAACAGTGCTGTGGGTCATATTTTTAACTTTAATGACAATCTGTAATTGCCTGCAGCCTGCCTTATTTCTGGCCCTGCTGATTTCTTGAGGACCTGTGATAACACAGCTCCAAGCTGGCCCTCTAATCGGGCTCGTGGCCTCTTTTATGTGTTTTTTCTATTTTTTTTTCCCAGGGTTATCAGGTCTTACAGTAAAATAGTCAGAGTCTACAGCCTTCTTCAGGGCATTCCAAGGAATTTGAATTTCCTTCCAGCCTGCAAGCTTTCATAACTGTCTGCCTCTTCCTATGGCTGGGAGTGGAGAAGGTTTGAAGCAGCTTTGCTTCAAATTGAACTGCCTGATACCAGCCTTGAAATCTCCTTTAGCTTTAATCATTTTAGACATTTGAAATTTTCAAAATACCATTTGTTAGGAAAAGTTCCCTCTTCCTCCAGTATACCTGGATCACACTTAGATTGTACTTAAGAGATGTTATTTCATTTACAACGAACATTTATAATGAACATACATGTGTCCATTTATTCAATAGAAATGCACTGAATACCAATTATGATTGTCTTAGAAGGTACTGGAATTCAACAGGAAACAAAGAAGCATTGTCACCATCCTTCTGAAGAGCTTACCATTTGTGGCGTCATACAAAGGTTAACAAGATAGACATGATTACTGGGTCGGGAGGTGGGGGGGTGTTATATTATCATTAAACAAAGAATCATAATAAAATGAGAGGCAGTCATCTTCCCCTCCAGAAAGTCCTGGACATCACACACTTTCTCTAGTCTTCCTAGCTAATTTGATTAGTATATCTCCCATACTTTATCCATGAAACAATACTCTGGATACTGTATTTCAGCTTGTTGGGATCCAACCTACACATAGAGACAGTCTACATAGCTTCCTCTAACTCTAGCCCTGAGATACTACACCCACAAGTGGCATGTTTATCAAAAAACAAAGACTTGGTGGTATTTTAAGGCATTATGGTTTTAGTGCCACAATTCTGTGATGACATCGTTTTGAGTCTATGTTACTATTCCATGCAGTACCATTCCATTACAATGCAGTTGATGGCACGGTGGTTTGAGATAAGCAGTCACTATATCTGTGGTGAATGCTTTGGGCTGCAAACGACAGAAAACAAAACACATTGTGGCTTGAAGATAAAGACTTTTAAAATTATTTTACACACAAGACCATGGAAGTAGGTCTTTCAGGAGCTTCCTAATGTCAGAATGTAGAGGGCATCTCTAAATTCTCTTGGTTCCCTTTCATTGTTACAGGATAGCTGCAGCAGCTCCAACAAATTTGACCTTACATGACAGCATCCAAAGAAGGAAGCAAGGAGATGGGGGAGTGGGGAGAGGAAAAAAAAAGAACACTTTTTTGCCTGGATGATTTCTCATTAGCAAGGACAAACTTTCGCAGTTGTCCTTACGGCTTACTGACCAACATGAATCACACATCTATACCCTACACCAGTGCTTCTTAAAGTGTGGTCCTCAGACCAGCAGCAGCAGCATCACCTGGGATCTTGTGAAAAATACAAATTCTCAGGCCTCATCCCAGGCCTACTGAATCAGAAACTCCAGAGTTAGGGCCCAGAATTCTGGGTTATAACAAGTTTTCCAGGTGATTCTGATTCATGCTAAAGTTTAAGATCCACTGCCCCAATCACTGGCAAAGGAAAACTAGATCATTTACCAATCATTATTCATCCATTGGAACTGGGCACGTGGGGGCCTGTATTAAAATTGAGCTTCTGATGGCAGAAAGGGAAGAGAGGAGAGCAGAGGTGAGGAGTGGAAATGGGGAAAAAAAGAGGAGGAAAAATAGGAGCGAAGGGGCCCCAATCCCCATAGAAGTAGATCTCAACTCAGACTGAGCCTAGTGCTTGAGAAGCATCTAAAATTATTGATTTTTGCAGTGTAGAGGGAACACAACTAATAAAAAACTGGAGTAAATCAGTTTTCTAATGAAAAATAGACTTGATTATTCTACTTCAAATGTGATTTAGAGTGTGATAAGTACTATACCATGCACATTTGCCATGAAGTGATACACACTGCAAAAAACAGTAGTTAATTAGAACTTCAGTAAAGTGCCAGATTTCATAGGGAGTATGATATGGGGTAAAGAATGTCATTTAGAAAAATGCAAATTAGTGGGTCTACATTTCTTCCTGCTTTTTACATCTGCAAAACAGTATTAGAGAGTGCACAAAGTTTACTTTCCAACTATCTATAGCCATGCTGCCCATATGGTAGCCACTAGGAACATGTAGCTATTGAGTACATGACATATGTATGACTAGTGCTAATTGAGATGTGCTGTAAATATGAAATACACACTGGATTTCAAAGACTTAGTACAAAAATAAGAATGTAAAAGATATCATTAACAATTTTCATAATGATAACATGTTGAAATGACAGCACTGTGATATACTGAGTTAAATAAAATATTATTAAAATTAATTTCACTTTTCTTTTTCCTTTTATGTGCAGCTACTAGAACATTTAAAATTACATATGTGGTTTTCATTATATTTCTATTAAATAGCACTGATAGTTTACTCTTTGATGTGGTAAATCTACTTCATTTGAACTCATAAAAACTTTAAAAAATACCAACCAAGCAAGTCTAAAAGAAATAGGTAGAATTTGTGGTTGCAGGTGACATAGGATCTGAGAGATTCTGGTGGGAAAACATTCCCATACACAAGCTCATTACCTCCAAGAATTAATGTCTTCAAATTAACCACATCTTCCTTAAGTATCTTAACTTATTATGTAAATATACTCATGAGAGGACTAACATATTAAATATACGTAACCTGGGAATGGGAAAAGATTTTCCAAGATCTCCAATTTCCATTTCTTCCCTTTCCTAAAAAACAATTCATTTGCTCAAGATCAAGTGCAGTCGAGATGTTAACCCAGTTCTGGGTTCTCACATCTCTTTTTTTAATGAATAAATTAATTAAAAGCATACAAATATTACAGTGGTATGCTTCCTGGGCTGGCACTGGGGGAATATCTAATAGTGGATCCATCTGGTGTTGCTGTTGAGAAAGTGAGTGGTTTGATGAACAGATAAATTCTTTTGCAAGTTACTCAGGTAGTTTTTTTGCTTCCAACATAACTGAAGGAAGAACCAAATCCAGGTTTCCACTGATATTTTTAAATGCTTTTAAGGAGAAATCACTAAGTAATTTTTTTTGCACACAATTCAGAAGAAGTTTTTGAAAAACTGAGTGACATTGTCCTTTCCAATGCCCATCTATTTATGTGAACGAAGTTTGTCAGCATTTGCACCTACAAAAATGAAAAATGGGGTGTTATTGATGCTGAACCCTGTTTTATTTTACCACCAGGTAAATATGTTAAAGAACACTAAACTAACTTATTTTTTAAAGCCCTATATATCTCACTAAAAATTTCATCTCCAAAAAAATTATACCTATTAAGTTGAATAGTTATCAAAATTTGTCATATATATATATGTCAAGTCCATGCTAACAGTACTTTTAACGATAATGCAGCTGAGGAAGAGAGTAATTTTAACTTGGAGCTTTATGGAAAAATTTTTAATGTTAAATTTCAACTGGTAAGCATGTTCTTTTTGCAGAGAAATGTGATGAAATAATCAAAACACCTAAAATTCTGTGAGAGAACTCAAATGGAAGTAGGAGGAAAAGGAGGAAAAGGAATAATATAAAATGTCCAAGGGCTAAAAGAGGGCATATTCATCTATTTCTTAAATGGATAATGGCAGATTGGTATCAAATCCCCTAGTCTTTGGTTTCATTGGACGCATGTAATTATTTACTTGCTTTATTTTAAAATAACAACATTTGTAATAGGTAGAAAAGTACACTATTGAAGCTAAACTTATGTTGAAACATTTTAGATGTCAACTTAAAAATGTTGAATCAAAGCCATAAATGCCCAGACCTCATCCAGGAAAAATGAAGTCAGAATCTCTGGGAGCACTGTCCCACCCAGCCCTGGGCTACTCACATGAGCAGGAGTTGAGAACACTGCCATAGGGTGAATTAGCTTTTTCCCTTACATTCCTCTAGAACAGGAAATGTCTGGGAAAGCAGACAGGAGCAGCTGCAGGGCAAGAAAAGGAAGGAACTAAAAGAGGAGAAAGATGCAGAGGAACAAAGCAGGAAACAAAGGACATTAAAAGCCATTCACCCCAATTTGGCCAAAGGATAGGCCTGATTCTAATCAATAATGATTTAGTTGTTACTGGTGACTCTTGGTAAGTTCATTTGTTCTTTTAAATTTCTGTATTATTTTAATACTTTACAAAGCAAATGTTCAATAAACGTAATTTGAAATGAATTAATTCTTGTTGCTTATCTGATAATAAAACATCTTTTATCTAATGAATATGGATTCTCACCAGTTTTATGCCAATTCCTCCTCCACAGTCTACTCAATATTCAGTCCAAGAGTGGCCTCATCCTCATTTTGGGTTGCAAACACCAAGGACTCAGAAATAGATACTGTTCTCTATCTACTAGATAATGCCTGCTACTTTGCTATAGCATATTTCATTTTAGAAGTCCTCCATGTTGCTTCTCATACATCCATCCTTTTTTTTAAAACCACCTTGTAAGTGGTAAACTGCATACTTCCTTTGTTCTGACATCACTGGATTCTGACACTCCATAGGTAATTGGTATTGTTTTGATGCCTTGGCTGTTGACATGTGTGGCAATTCCTTTAACTAGTAGCTCACCTGTGGGTACTGAATAATTCCACACAAACTTCAAAGGCTGTCAGAAGGTACTTTCTTGAAATTTTATCATTTCGTGAACAAACATGAAAGCCTTGGTAAAGTCACGGGTTTCTATATATTTATTGCTTTGGAAGCCAGTCTCAATTTGTCAAGCTATGGCATACATTTGCTATGAATGCTTTCTTTCAGTTCATATCAAGATGCTGAAGAAAGCAGCCAAAATATTTCTTCACTAGAAAAAAAATTTATTGTGAAGAACATTTTATTGATTTCACACAAACTTTTCAAATAAAAACAACAGGATGTTCCAAAAGCAGACAGCATATTCCTCATCATCACCACAATCTTCGACTAGGCAAATGCTTTAAAGAAACAATTGAATCTAGCTGCATGAACTTGTCATATTGAAGACACCTCCAACTCATTAAGCAAAATCTCTGAGGCAAAACTGACACTTTTATCCCTTATCTGACAAATTTGACAGGAGCAACTGTGTTCACTAACCCCTAATCCTTTCTTTGGAGCCCCTCATGTTTTATATAAATGGCTCTTGCATTCAAGGCTCTTCAAAGTTTTCATCAGCCACAATAATTTGGGGATAATATCAAGCTGTTGGCTCAGTCCAGCTTTTGTTTCTGAAGGCCAACATTTCATGCTAGACTTCACCAACAAGTGCGAAATAAGAGAACTGAGGCAGCCTACTGAATCATGTACTTGAAAGGTTTTTAAGTAAACTGAGTTTGACAGGTAACTGTAATTCCAGGCCCTTGCTTCCATTTTCTGCATTCTCTACATCAAAATGTTGCCAAAGCTGAGTTTATTTCTCTGTTCTACTCTCACAGCCTCTATCCCTCAGCTCGGGCTCTGGCCCCCTTACCTAGATTTTTCTGACAGCTGCTGACGGGTCTCCTTGCCTTGGGTTTTTTCTCTAATTGTTCTCCTTCATACCACTGCTTGTGTTATCTTCGGAAAGCACGGCTTTGACTGTATGATTTCCTTTCTCAAAAAGTTTCAAAGACTCCTCATTGCACACAGAACCAAACCTGAACTTCCTCAAAACCATACATAGCTGAGTCCCATGCTTATCAGATTCAGCATTCATAAAGGGCTTCATTTTCTAGGCACTTAGGTAAATACTGAGGTTACAAAAAGTAGCAAGAATATTAAGTATGGATTGGTCTTGAGAGGAAAAAATAAAATATGGTTCTCCTTAGAAGAAGTTCTCATCTACCTGAGAGGCAGACACATAAGTAAATCCTGAAGAAGCTAGTTCTATTCCACTTTTAACTCCCACAAACATTCCACTTTTTGTCCCCAACACACTCCTGGCAGAATTCCTCTCCTCCAGCCATTCAAGACAGTCCACAATCCTTACAGGTTCCCAGCCCTCTGCTACCTCTGCACCATTGCTCATCTGGTCTTCTTCTTCTTCTGGAAGCTTTCTCCCTCCACTCCCTCCCAAGGAACATTTGATAATCTGCAGTAAATGCTTTAGAAAAAAACCCTGACAAAGTGGTACTTCATGTATTTCCTGTTCTTTTTAATTTTCTGGCATTGTTTTCCATATCATATGAATATTTAGTTTCAAATACTCACTGAAGTTTTTTATAGCTTCTCTAACCAGACTGCAAGGAAATTCCTTCAGCCAGCACCATAGTGTGGGGAAAGAAAGACAATATCCCTTTTCTCTAATGTGTTCTGCAACTGCAGATGTCCTTGGCTATGCCTTCCTCTGATGATCCTTGATCCAAATGGCGATGCTGTAACCATGGTAGACACTGGGCCACAAAGCACCCACAATTCTAAAGATTGGTTGGCCAAAAAAAAAAAAAAAAAAAAAAAACTCATTAAATGCTTGCTAATTAAATGACTTGGGTAAATTCCAGGTTTATGAACTGTTACCATCTTCTGCTTTGGATAGAGGTATTCTTGGGCTCCATACCACAGAAGCTATGCCAGTGCAATGACAAAATAGCTGTCAATTAAGTTTTTAAAAAATCAGTCTCAATACAGTGGGGAAAAAAAAAATCAAAGTTGTTTTTTTTTTTTAAATCTCACATGGAAATGCAGTTGGCTAACATTTATTTTCTGCTCTTCAACTCAGTATTTTGTTATCTTATAAACAGGACACATTTTTAGGGGGAGGGTACCTACAGGGTATAAAGGTATGATATTTAACCCTCTGGTGAACACTAAAAGAATAAGCTAAGATCTTCAGCCTTCAAAACTACTCAGTATTTGGGAAGATAAATATATGGAAAAAAGTTAACCTGTTGTTGTCAAATACATAATAATGCAAAGAGGCTATAAGAAGAGTACCTGACTGATTGATTTCTAAATATTATCTGTAATCAGGGCTGTGTACTCAGCTGATGGGAAGATCCCTAAGAACTGGAGTGACTCAGCCACATGGGCAAGAAGGCCAGTGGGAATCCCAGTTTCACCAAAGAGATTTTAATTGGGAAACTAGTTTTTTTTTAAAATAAGCTTTTTAAAAAATAAGTTGAAAATAAGCTTGTATCTATAATTCCCCAAAATGAAGCCACAGATTCTAAGGGCCAATATCACTTCAAGATTATATAATCCCTTAGATTTATCTGCAGTGTCTGGAATGACATGAAGTGTCTGTTACCAGAAAGAAAACACTCCTATTGTCAGATGATCACAAACACTCATGGGGTCCGGATGATCACATGCAGAATGCTTCTTTGCTTCTTCCGTCCTGTCTTCATCAGACCACACCATCCACCTTGCCGAACATTCTTATTTCATTCTTCTGCCTCCTCTTCCTGCTCAGCCTCTCCCACAACTCTCACAGGCTTTTCTGCCTATATTCCCTCCCCACTGGGTCCCAGGTTTTCAAGGCACTGAGCTTTGTTTCTGGCTCTATTATAGATTAGCAGAAACAGAGCCTTCCTCGGTGGTTGGAGAAGATTTCATTTCAGAGCTTGCAAAGTCGTGACCCCCCAGGCTGAAACAAGTCCACAAACACATTTTACTTTGGCCTGCAGGGTGTATTAATTTCTTTTCATTAGTTGTTATCTTTTAAAGATGAGGGACTTTCCAAATTCTTCCCTTAAAAATTAGAAGATCCGGGGCCTCCCTGGTGGCGCAGTGGTTAAGAGTCCGCCTGCCGATGCAGGGGATACGGGTTCGTGCCCCGGTCTGGGAGGATCCCATATGCCGCGGAGCGGCTGGGCCCGTGAGCCATGGCCGCTGGGCCTGCGCATCCGGAGCCTGTGCTCCGCAACGGGAGAGGCCACAACAGTGAGAGGCCCACATACCGCAAAAAAGAAAAAAAAAAAAAAAAAAAAATTAGAAGATCCACATCACCACAACTGAGGAATCACTACTCACTTTTATTTTTTTTATTTATTTTTTTTTATTTTACAAATTTAATCAGTTATACATATACATATGTTCCCATATCCCCTCCCTTTTGCGTCTCCCTCCCACGCTCCCTATCCCACCCCTCTAGGTGGTCACAGAGCTCCCAGCTGATCTCCCTGTGCTATGCGGCTGCTTCCCACTAGCTACCTTTTTTATGTTTAGTAGTGTATATATGTCCATGCCACTCTCTTTGTCTCAGCTTACCCTTCCCCCTCCCCGTGTCCTCAAGTCCATTCTCTACGTCTGTGCCTTTATTCCTGTCCTCCCCCTAGGTTCTTCAGAACCTTTTTTTTTTTTTTAGATTCCATATATATGTGTTCGCATACAGTAATTGTTTTTCTCTTTCTGACTTACTTCACTCTGTATGACAGACTCTATCTAGGTCCACCCACCTCACTACAAAATAACTCAATTTCATTTCTTTTTATGGCTGAGTAATATTCCATTGTATATATGTGCCACATCTTCTTTATCCATTCATCTGTCGATGGGCATTTAAGTTGCTTCCATGACCTGGCTATTGTAAATAGTGCTGCAATGAACATTGTGGTACATGACTCTTTCTGAATTATGGTTATCTCAGGGTATATGCCCAGTAGTGGGATTGCTGGGTCATATGGTAGTTCTATTTTTAGTTTTTTAAGGAACCTCCATAATGTTCTCCATAGTGGCTGTATCAATTTACATTCCCACCAACAATGCAAGAGGGTTCCCTTTTCTCCATACCCTCTCCAGCATTTATTGTTTCTAGACTTTGATGATGGCCATTCTGACTGGTGTGAGGTGAAACTTCATTGTAGTTTTGATTTGCATTTCTCTAATGATTAGTGATGCTGAGCATCCTTTCATGTGTTTGTTGGTATTTGTCTTTCTGACTTACTTCGCTTAGTATAATAATCTCCAGATCCATCCATGTTGCTGCAAATGGCATTATTTCATTCTTTTTTTGGCTGAGTAATATTCCCTTGTATACATGTACCACATCTTCTTTATCCATTCATCTTTCGATGGACATTTAGGTTGTTTCCATGTCTTGGCTATTGTAAATAGTGCTGCTATGAACATTGGAGTGCATGTATCTTTTCAAATTATAGTTTTCTCTGGGAAATCATTCTTTTCTTCACAGACTTTTTCCAGAGTGGAGAGCAAAATTAAGCCTAATTAGAAAGCTTTTCAGAGGAAAAGAAATTATGTTGTGTTTAAGAGAAACAACATTTCTACTGGAAGAAAAAATGTTTCTTTGGCAACTAGAGAGAGATGCTAACTTAAACACAGTGGGTCTTTAACTCTATAGAGGGCTGGCGGTAAGGACAAGGCCTTAGGACTTCAGAGGCAGTTCTGCAGAAAAGAACACTATCAGACCAGTTCAGGGGGCTCCTGCAGACTTTCCCTACGACCCATCTCTTTCTTCCTTGCCAGCCCTTCTCTCTTTTCATCTAGGCCTCCCAGCACTCTCTGATCTTTGCACTGGTCTCCTGCTGGGTGACCCCATTTCCAAGTATCCTCTCCTTGTTTCTAACTTCAATCCTCCAGCTCCTTGATTCTTCCCTCTTTCCTCCTCAGCATAAGCAAGAGAAAGGTCTTTTAAATCATGTCTTGAAATATACATTTTTATCTTCTTTTTCCTATCCAGAAACAAAAATAATTTTCTACTTGTTACTCTCAGGGCTTTCTACCTTTCTCTCTCACACACACACACAAAAACTATGTAACTGATTCTTCCCCTGTAAAGTTTTTAGCCATATGTAAACCACTATTCCAAGAAATATTATCTTAAACTTAAGAGTTTAATAAAATATAAATAGCTGCCTTGAACTTTAGATTAAATTTTATTACTCTGAGAGAAGTGTGCAAATTCTAAGTTAACAACTCAAGAGAAAAGAAAAATGAAAAAAAAACAGTATTTTTCCAATTATTCCAAAGAAGCTCATATCAAAGTCACTTTGATTTATAAACTTCAAAGACACACAGATTTCATTTATTGAAGGTCCAAACAGTCAGCAATACTGATAAAACCATCCAGTTATTCTTTAATAGATTAACCCTTGATTTTAACTCTCCTACAACTTCTTAGCATGAACTTAGTTCATATTTGTCAACTGTCAATTCCTCTGCTCTTGGATATTATATGCTAACTAATACTGAATAGTATTTTATTCTTTATCACTGACTTAAATATACTTTTCTGAGACCACATCCAGTTTAGTTTATCTGAACTTCTAATAAGGTACCTATATTTTATACAGTTTGATTAATGTATTTGGGTCAGTGTAGCTAATATATTTCAGAGAAAGACTAAAATTTGCTCCTATACTTAATCCTCTTTTTCTGTATAACTTCTTTCTGCATTTCCTTGCATACCTTCAAGCATAATCTGATGTTTACACTATATAAAATCTTTCCTAGCATTATTATTTTTATCATTAATGTTATTGTTCACTTGACCTTGTTTCCCTTCTTTCAAGTAGCACATGTTTCTCTTTTTGCTGCCAACCAATCTAACATGTTATTTTTATACCTACTGGCTTCAATTTCCATATAATACTTCCCACACCCTTTGTAGTTTACACATCTTGAATTTATTCTCCAGCAATATCCAAAATTATGTTGTAGCTCCACAGGACTCTGTACTCTGCTTTTCTCTGTTTGCATTTAACCTTTTGATGGAGTCATCCAAGTCCATGGTTTGGTCAAACCGCTAATCCCCTTGTCCTTTGCACACTAGTTTCATATTTCCAACTATAGCCACCCTCCAAGCGTATGTCCAGCCATAACCTCAAACTCAACAAGTCTAAAATGCAATACATTACATTCCTTCTCAAGTATAATCCCTTTACAACCATCCACTTTCAAATACTTAAGAACCAAAATGAGAGATGTCATTAATCTTTCCTTGCCTTTCTCTGAGTGTCCATTTGTCACCTCTCAAAATCATTCTTTCATTTGTATTCCAGCAGACACTAAATTCACACCCTTAACTTTGTGTACATGAACTCCTGTGACTTCCTCCCTGATTGTCAGAGTCAGGTCTCTCCCCTCCGATCCAGCCTAAGTAATATTGCCAACCTAATCATAAGAAAAGGACACTTTTCAATGGGTCACTCCCTATTCAAGAACCTTCAATGGCTCCCAACCATTTACTGCACTAAGACACCAACTCTGTTGGCTTGTGAGGGTTCTCCGTAAACCTAGTATGTTCTGGCTATTATCAACCCATTCTCTACTCATCCACTCTCCACACTCTCATCTCCAATAGGCTCTCTCCACACTGCACTCCAAACTAGTGAGGTTTATTGCTGAATCCTTCACTGTTTCCTTCTTTCAGATCCAGCTCAAATTCTGCCTTTTCAGAAAGTCTTCTCTGTTTATTCCAGATCCTGATTATGATCTTCCTTCTTTGAATGGGTACCAAAAAACTTAGTTTGCTTTTGCAACAAAATACTCAAAAATGTCACACTCCTCTTGCATAGTCTGTGTTGCCCCTAAGACAGTGCTCCATATGTAGCACTCATGGTAGACCCTCCAAAAATACCTTGTAACCAAGAAATGGGTTAATCAGCACAGACTGTCTTTACAAGAGAGTGTACTCTGGGCAGCCACTTGAGTAAAACTGTCCACAGAGTAAATAACTTTTTCCCAGCTCTACAACCACTACCACCCAATTCTACAATTCAGTATAGAATCTGTTTTTGCATTCAATGCCCTCCTTGATTCTACCTATACCAGCCTTCCAAGCTGATACCTCTATCTATCCCCATCCCTGCACTCTCCCCTCCCTACCTTAGCAATTTAGCTCTACACAGAGTGTTCCTATTAGCTACTCAAATCAAACCATTAGAAATAGTTCAACAAAAGAAACCTACTAGAATCTGAAGGTAGGGGAAAAAAATACATATATATATATAACCAAATTAGTAAACAGAATCATATTAAAATTGTAAATAAGATTCAAGAGCTGCTTCTTTGGGAAAAAATATATAAACCTAAAAAAAATTTAATCCCTACGTTGAGTAAATATACGAAGAGAGAGAATATAAAAACAGATAAGGAAATTTTTATTTTAAAGTATTTTATTTTAAAGTATTATTTTAAAATATTATATATAACTCTATTCCAGCCCTTTTCAACCAGTTCCAGGAGAGAATTAAGCCCTAAGACATCAATTGCATATAATGAATTAACTTCTGTCCTATTATTAGGGAGAAGTTAATAATTACTACCATATGGAATGGTAGTAATTATGTACCATTTTGGAAAAACTGAAAACATAGTCACCCAAATAATTCTTTGGAAGCCTAAATCATTGAGATTTCAATAAAAGGGCAATTTTGTGAAAAAATATAAATTACTGAAAATGACTTAAGTAGAAGAAACTGATTAGAAGAAATCGTAAAAGAAATTGAATAACACTTTTAAAATGACCTCCAATATGATCCAAAGCAGTTAGATTTATGGGTGAGTTCTTTTGAATCTCCATGCAATATATGCTTCAGGAAACAGAAAAAAACTTACAGCACCAAAAATATTTTAGGAAACTCTATGCCACCTCAATGCCAAATCGGATAGAGGAAAATGTTAAAACTACAGCCTTGTCTCACTTGTAAATATAGATTTGATAATCCTAATAAACAATCTAGTCAACTAAGTTCTACAGTACATTGCAAGGAATGTCCAGTAAGCAAAATAGAGTATATCCTAGAAACACAAATTGAGTTTATTATTCAGAAAATGATTCAGTTAGAAAAGTGATAACAAATATTTTCAGTCCATGCTTTAGCCTAGGATGAGAATACTTCTTTAACATGAAAAATCAGGCTGTTTTTAAACTAATAGTCAGAGCCACACTGAATATGAACTACTTGAGACATTATCACTTAAAGTATGAATAAGATGAAGACACATCATGTTAACATACAACATGGTTCTGGAAGGACTGGTCAATAATTTTAAAATTAGAAATGAAAAAAGGTAAACTTTTAGGATATAGGAGATAAAATCACCAGCATTTGCATATGATATAATTATATACCTAAAAATGAAAAAAGAATCAACTGAAAAACTCATAATTAGTTAAGTTCAGTAAAGCAGAAGATATATACACAAAAATAGAGAGCTTTCCAGTATATCAGCTCAAATCAGTTAGTAAATACCATGGAAAAACATTCCAATTCCCATAGTAACAAGACATACAAAATACCTAAAACTAATCTTATTTAATAACATCTGAGATTACATCAATACATCTACAAAACTTTATAAAATACATTTTTTAATTTTTATAAATGGAAAAACATACTATGTTCTTCTCTGATAAGAGCTGATATTAAAAAAATGCCATTCTTGGGGCTTCCCTGGGGGCGCAGTGGTTAAGAATCTGCCTGTGAATGCAGGGGATGCAGGTTCGAGCCCTGGTCCAGGAAGATCCCACATGCTGCAGAGCGGCTAGGCCTGTGAGCCATGGCCGCTGAGCCTGCGCGTCCGGAGCCTGTGTTCCACAACAGGCGAGGCCACAACAGTGAGAGGCCCGTGTACCGCAAAAAAAAAGATGCCATTCTTTCCAATTTAACTTACAGATTTATTGCAAATTTCTAACTTAAATACCCATGAAATTTTTGACTTGTCTAAATTATTCTAAGATTCATCTAGAAAAATAAAATGTTGAGACCAGCTTTAAAAAAATGTTAACAAAATGTAATGAATGAGGACTTGGCTAACTAGATATAAAAACTTTTATGAAACTACAATAATTTAGATGGTGTTGTAATAGCACAGGACTTGACAGATTCATGGGGCAGACAAGATAGCCCTGAAATAGGACTAGAAATATATAAAAACTTAATGAAGAATGATAAATGAAAAAATCACATACCATAAAAATGCTGGAAGTAATGTTGGTGAATATAAAACTGATTTAAAACCAATATATCACCGAGGAAAAGATACATAGATTTGACTGCATAATTTTTTAAATTTGTATACCACTAACATAAAATTTATCTAATGTAATATCAATAATATTTTAAAAGTTAAAAATGAAACTCTTTATCAGAAAACACTATAAAAATATATAAAAGCAAACTGCAACCTGTGAAAAATATTTGTAACATATATGATAAGTTAATAACCTTACTGTACAGAAGAAAATGTACATACCACTAAGAAAAATAAGAACACACTGTGTATTCATTTCCTGCTGCCATAACAGATTACCACAAATTTAGCAGCTTAAAACAATCCAAATTTATTTCCTTACATATCTGGAGGTCACAAGTCCAAGTCAGTTTCACTGGGTTGAAGTCAAGATGCCCTAAGTAATGGTTCTTTCAAGGGGCCCTAGAAGATAACCCCTTTCCCTGCCTCTTCCAGCTTCAAGAGGCCACCTGCATTCCTTGCCTCGTGGCCCCTTCCTCCATTTTCAATGCCCGCAGAGTAATATCTTCAGGTCTCTCTCTTCTCTGACCTCTGCTTCCACCATCATGTTTGCTGTCACTCCAACCCTTCGGTCTTCCTCCTTTAATGAGCTCACCTGTATAATCCAAAATAATCTCCCCAACTCAAGGTCCTTAATTTAAAACATCTGCAAAATCCCTCTGCCATGTAGGGCAACATATTCACATGTTTTGGAAATTAGGTTATGGACATCCTTGGGAGACCATTTTTCAGTACACCCCACATATGAAAAACAGATAAAGAAGCAGAGACAATATACAGAATAAAAAACAAATAAATGCCCAATAAAGACCCGAGATGGCGGAGTAGAAGGACGTGCTCTCACTCCCCCTTGTGAGAACACCAGAATCACAACTAGCTACTGGACAATCATCGACAAGAAGACCCTGGAACTCACCAAAAAAGATACCCCACACCCAAAGACAAAGGAGAAGCCACAATGAGATGGCAGGAGGGGCACAATCACAGTAAAATCAAATCCCATAACTGGTGGGTGCGTGACTCACAGACTGGCGAACACTTATACCACAGAAGTCCACCCACTGGAGTGAAGACTCTGAGCCCCACATCAAGCTTCCCAACCTGGCGATCTGGCAAGGGGAGGAGGAATTCCTACAGAATCAGACTTTGAAGCCTAGTGGGAATTGATTGCAGGACTTCAACAGGACTGGGGGAAACAGAGACTCCACTCTTGGAGGGCACACGCAAAATAGTGTGTGCACTGGGACACAGGGGAAGGAGCAGTGACCCCAGGGGAGACTGAACCAGACCTACCTGCTAGTGTTGGAACGTCTCCTGCTGGGTGTGGGGGGTGCTGTGGCTCACCATGGGGACAAGCACACTGGCAGCAGAAGTACTGGGAAGTACTCCTTGGTGTGAGCCCTCCCAGAGTCTGTCATTAACCCCACCAAAGAGCCCAGGTAGGCTCCAGTGCTGGGTTGCCTCAGGCCAATCAACCAATAGGGAGGGAACCAAGCCCCACCCATTAACAGTCAAGTGGATTAAAGTTTTACTGAGCTTTGCCCATCAGAGCAACGGGTCAGCCCTACACCCTACCAACCGACAGTCCCTCCCATCAAGCCTCTTAGACAGCCTCATCCACCAGAGAGCAGACAGCAGAAGCAAGAAGAACTACAATCCTGCAGCCTGTAGAACAAAAACCACATTCACAGAAAGATAGACAAGATGAAAAGGCAAAGGGCTATACACCAGATGAAGGAACAAGATAAAACCCCAGAAAAAGAACTAAATGAAGTGGAGATAGGCAACCTTCCAGAAAAAGAATTCAGAATAATGATAACGAAGATGATCCAGGACCTCAGAAGAAGAATGGAGGCAAAGATCGAGAAGATGCAAGAAATGTTTAACAAAGACCTAGAAGAATTAGAGAACAAACAAACAGAGAGGAACAATACAATAACTGAAATGAAAACTACACTAGAAAGAATCAATAGCAAAATAACTGAGGCAGAAGAACAGATAAGTAACCTAGAAGACAGAACAGTGGAAGTCACTGCTGTGGAACAGAATAAAGAAAAAGGAATGAAAAGAAATGAAGACAGCCTAAGAGACCTCTGGGACCTCAGGCCAAACAACCAGTAGGGAGGGAACCAAGCCCCACCCATTAACAGTCAAGTGGATTAAAGTTTTACTGAGCTTTGCCCATCAGAGCAACGGCCAGCCCTACCAACCACCAGTCCCTCCCATCAAGCCAGAGAAGAAAAACCATATGATCATCTCAATACATGCAGAAAAAGCTTTTGACAAAATTCAACACCCATTTATGATAAAAACTCTCCAGAAAGTGGGCATAGAGGGAACCTACCTCAACATAATAAGGGCCATATATGACAAACTCACAGCAAACATCATTCTCAATGGGGAAAAATTGAAAGCATTTCCTCTAAGATCAGAAGCAAGACAAGGATGTCCACTCTCACCACTATTATTCAACATAGTTTTGGAAGTCCTAGCCACAGCAATCAGAGAAGAAAAGGAAATAAAAGGAATCCAAATTGGAAAAGAAGAAGTAAAGCTGTCACTGTTTGCAGATGACATGATACTATACATAGAGAATCCTAAAAATGCCACCAGAAAACTACTAGAGCTAATCAATGAATTTGGTAACGCTGCAGGATACAAAATTAATGCACAGAAATCTCTGGCATTCCTATACACTAATGATGAAAAATCTGAAAGAGAAATTATAGAAACACTCCCATTTACCACTGCAACAAAAATAATAAAATATCTAGGAATAAACCTACCTAGGGAGACAAAAGACCTGTATGCAGAAAGCTATAAGACACTGATGAAAAAAATTAAAGATGATACCAACAGATGGAGAGATATACCATGTTCTTGGATTGGAAGAATCTATATTGTGAAAATGACTATAGTACCCAAAGCAATCTACAGATTCAATGCAATCCCTATCAAATTACCAACGGCATTTTTTACAGAACTAGAACAAATCATCTTAAAATTTGTATGGAGACACAAAAGACCCCGAATAGCCAAAGCAATCTTGAGGGAAGAAAATGGAGCTGGAGGAATTAGACTCCCTGACTTCAGACTATACTACAAAGCTACAGTAATAAAAACAATATGGTACTGGCACAAAAACAGAAAGATGGATCAATGGAACAGGATAGAAAGCCCAGAGATAAACCCACACACCTATGGTCAACTAATCTATGACAAAGGAGGCAAAGATATACAATGGAGAAAAGACAGTCTCTTCAATAAGTGGTGCTGGGAAAACTGGACAGCTACATGTAAAAGAATGAAATTAGAACACTCCCTAACACCATACACAAAAATAAACTTAAAATGGATTAGAGACCTAAATGTAAGACCAGACACTATAAAACTCTTAAAGGAAAACATAGGAAGAACACTCTTTGACATAAATCACAGCAAGATCTTTTTTGATCCACCTCCTAGAGTAATGGAAATAAAAACAAAAATAAACAAATGGGACCTAATGAAACTTAAAAGCTTTAGCACAGCAAAGGAAACCATAAACAAGATGAAAAGACAACCCTCAGAATGGGAGAAAATATTCGCAAATGAATCAACGGACAAAGGATTAATCTCCAAAATATATAAACAGCTCATGCAGCTCAATACTAAAGAAACAAACAACCCAATCCAAAAATGGGAAGAAGACCTAAATAGACATTTCTCCAAAGAAGACATACAGATGGCCAAGAAGCACATGAAAAGCTGCTCAACATCACTAGTTACTAGAGAAATGCAAATCAAAACTACAATGAGGTATCACCTCACACCAGTTAGAATGGGCATCATCAGAAAATATACAAGCAACAAATGCTGGAGCGGGTGTGGAGAAAAGGGAACCCTCTTGCACTGTTGGTGGGAATGTAAACTGATACAGCCACTATGGAGAACAGTATGGAGGTTCCTTAAAAAACTAAAAATAGAATTACCATATGATCCAGCAATCTCACTACTGGGCATATACCCAGAGAAAACCATAATTCAAAAAGACACATGCACCCCAATGTTCATTGCAGCACTATTTACAATAGCCAGGTCATGGAAGCAACCTAAATGCCCATCGACAGATGGATGGATAAAGAAGATGTGGTACATATATACAATGGAATATTACTCAGCCATAAAAAGGAATGAAATTGAGTCATCTGTTGAGACATGGATGGATCTAGAGACTGTCATACAGAGTGAAGTAAGTCAGAAAGAGAAAAACAAATGTCGTATATTAACGCATGTATGTGGAACCTAGAAAAATGGTGCAGATGAACCCGTTTGCAGGGCAGAAGTTGAGACACAGATGTAGAGAACAAACGTATGGAAACCAACGGGGGAAAACCGCGGTGGGGTGGGGATGGTGGTGTGCTGAATTGGGCAATTAGGATTGACATCTATACACTGATGTGTATAAAACTGATGACTAGTAAGAACCTGCAGTATAAAAAAACAAACAAATCAAAAAAACAACTAATACTAAACTTTCTTTGGGTTATTTGTATGGAAATATGTTAATATAAATGTTTCAGACATTACATGAAATTTCTAAAAAAAATGCCCAATAAACATGTGAAACACATATTCAATCTCACTAGTATTGTAACTAAAAAATAAAACAATAGTGAAATACTTTTTTGCCTAACAAATTGACATCAATTTTTCTAAAATGATTCTAGCAAAAGTATAGTTTCTGAACCATTCTAGACAAATGTTAGGTGATACGTGGCTGGAGCCTTTATGTCATTTAGTCCAATAATTTCATTTCTGGAAATTTTTCTTAAGGAATTACTTAGGTAGATATTTGAAATACATAACAAGGCTATTACCCACAGTATTTTCAAAGAGTAATAAATTAGAAACTATGTCCAATATTAAGGCATTGGTTAAATAAATTGTGATCAAGCTGTATGACTGATTATTATGCAGCCATTAAATTTAGATCTCCAAAGATTTTTAATAGTATTCTCATTATTAAAAATATTCTTACAATATACTGCTGACAAAAAATAAACAGAATACAAAACTGCATATACTTTGACATACATGAAAAGAGAAGGCTTATCATGGTTAACTCAGAGTCATGGGATGACGAGTTATTTTTATTTTCTTTATTATACTTTACTGTTATAATCATTTAAAAAGGTAATTTAAAGGTTCCAAAGTGAGGGACAACAGATGTTGGACACTGAGCCTTAGAATTCTAAGTCGGATGGAAAATAAAGTGTTACATGCTCCCAAATGGCAGCTCTCACACATCAACCGGAGACCAGCCATGCACATTATTCCTTTCAGAAGCAGAGCCAGCCAGCACAATGGGCAAATCAGTATCTCACAGTCATGCACCCTTGCCAACAGAGGAGCAGCACAGAGCCCCAGACTCTGAGGAAAATCAGGTTTTCACCCCTGCATGTGGGCCTAGAAGGGATTCTGGGCCTATTGCAGAGCCCTCCAGAGTGAGAAGGGAAGACTTAAGCAACATGAGCTTTAATTAAACTCTAACACAGGAAGAAGAAACTAATTGGAATGGCTGAAGAATATGCTAGATAAACACATCAAACATTGCACAGTTCACAGTGCAACAATTTTTCACTTGACCAGAAAGAAATTAATTTTGATACACGCTCCTAGAAGGAATATTCATTTCAAAGTGAGTTAGGGGTACCTGATGACAACTTTGTCAGTAAACTAATAGAAAGTTAGCTTTATGGCAGCAAGGGTGTTTTGTTCATTGCCATATGTCCAGTCCCTAAAACAGTACCTGACTTCTAGTAGGTACTCAACAGATAATTATTAAGTTAAGGTTGGATCAAGAGAATTACTATAAACCTTTATATTCTCCATTTAGGCTAACTGGTTTTTCACTTTTACATTATAGGATTTGAACTCACAACCAACCAGAGCCAGGTTTGGGGAATTAACGAAGACATCTTGTACACTGGAGGGAATGTTACTTTAAGGGAAAATCAGAATCTCAAAGTCTAACGTGAGTCATCCAAGGACACACCTCGAATTGATAGCAGAACCAAAGTGGAGGGCTCTTTCCTCTCCCTTTCCCACACTGAATGCAAGCATCAGATGCCGCCACACGGGTGACTTGGCAGGTGGAGGCATGTACCACTGGGCCAGCTATAAAGCTTCTCACAAAATATGACCACCCACCATATTACCCCACACTGTCTACACCCAGGACTTGCCATTTTCATATTAGTAACTCTAAACCTTAATATGGGTGACATTACTTCTCTCAAGACTAATGGCAGAGATCCTTTTTCAAGTCAGTTGCCAAGTGATTCTGAAATCAGTTCAAGGAACGTCATCTCTGAGGATGCTGAATATCGCAAGCCCAGTAGACTTCCTGCTCCTTGTAATTATGTTGTTCATCCTTGAAGTCTCTGTATTTGACATTTTGCCATTGTTGGCTCATTAAATAAATTACTTATTAAAATAAAAGAGCATCCCTGCAGTAAGTGCCTTGCCTGCTGACATCCAGCTGAGGAATGATGCCAATAGGTTTTCAGCTTTGATTGTACGAGTCAGCTTGGCTGGAGCCGCCAGCCCCCAAACAGTCCCTACAGAGGCTGGAGCACAAAGAAAGGGCACAGGATGAGGGCGGGGGGTACATAGCAAGGCTATCTATGCTTACAGTTAAGGGAGACACTTTCACAAATTGGGGGCCAAAAACTGAATATGCTATCGCAGGCCACTTACTGTGCTTAGTGAAAATCTGTGATTTAGGATTACTTTTTTTTACATTCAAGAAGAGGAGCTAGGTGGATAGAATGGTGGGATCTCTCAGAGAAAGATACTGACTGTAGCCCACCAGAGACACAGGGACAACACCATCATGAACCAACATCAAGGTAACAGAAAGACTTGAATTCCCTCGAGGACCTCTCACCTCAAAACTTTTTTTCCAAAACTAAAATTCAAGCAGTAAATATAATGTGTTAAGAATGAGATGCCCCCACCCCCTTCAGCCTTTCTCCCGTTTCCCTGGATGTGAAGCAGCAAATGTAGGTTTCTGTGATTCTGTGCAAGGAAAATTGGAGCAGATACGGTCTCAGCTGGGCTGGGAATATGATAAATATTTTCATGGACTGCTGAGTCTCAGTAATTGAATACTTTAATGAAACGTGAGCTCCCTCCTTGTAACTTCTAACACCAATTTAACCCTTACAACTTTGTTTGGGCAATTTTTTAAACAAATGAATGTTTGATCCTGAAGAATCTTTTCTTTTTATTTTCAAACAGACGACCCAGTAGTAAATTGATAATGGCTCCTAATAGAGAAAGAACCATTGCTTTTTCCCAATGCCTTTAGACTCACTAATAAAGAGAATTTCTTTCCTATATCCACTCAAAATGAATTTATCATTAATTAAACATCAGGCACTAAGGAAATGCCCACTAGAACTTTCACACTTCTCTCCCACCATCCTAGCCTACCAGTTCCTCTGCTAACATACCAGGCAGAAAGATGTCTCTTCCTATTGTACCTAGACAAATCAGTGTACAGGGAAGTGATTTATCATTCATGAAAAGCAATCAGATTGCTTGGGGCTGACAGCTGTTCCCAAAATGCAGCTGAGAAACAGACCTTTGGCAAAGTGTAAAATTTGGAGCAAAATCATATTACTGTACTTCAGCTGGCAATAAAAGAGGCTGACAGTGAGCTTAATAAACAAAATACCATGCAGCCCAAAATGTATTAGCTAATCTACATTTATGAACAAAAAAATGATCACTTTCCCCATTTTTTGTAAGTTACTTCCAGTCAAACAAATCACCTAGGAAAAGTAAAATACTCTCTTTAAAATATGTTTTTTTAAGATTTAGGCAAATTTTTGGTAAAGACTTTTTTTTTCACACAATTCATTATGGGAAATGGACCAGGAAAAAAACTGATGAAACCTATATAGAGGTTAAAGAGGGACACAGCTTTTACTAGAAAAGGAAGAATTCCAGTATATTCTGGCCTCCAAGCCATAATGGATTTCATTTCCCTTGTTGAGAATGCTTTCTCATCTCTCTCTGCCTGTCTAACTGTCCTTCCAAACAAAATACAGATCCTCATCCAACCTCCAAAATGCTACAATTCTGAGATGATTTTCCTGACCGCTCTGGCCCTCGGTGTTCTCACCTTCCTTTGAAGTCTTGGATCGTTTCTTTCAGCAGCCCACCACCCTGCTCTCCTTCCCCTGTGTCCCCTCATCTCTCTAACCTCTTTCTTTCCCCATCCCACTCCCCATTCAATTACATTGAAGCCTTTGCCCTATCCAAAGCAAACTGTGTCTTCTTCATACCTCCACGTTTCTTTTTTTTTTTTTTTTTTTTTTTTTTTTTTGCGGTATGCGGGCCTCCCACTGCTGTGGCCTCCCCCGTTGCGGAGCACAGGCTCCGGACGCGCAGGCTCCGGACGCGCAGGCTCAGCGGCCATGGCTCACGGGCCCAGCCGCTCCGCGGCACATGGGATCCTCCCAGACCGGGGCACGAACCCGTATCCCCTGCATCGGCAGGCGGACTCTCAACCACTTGCGCCACCAGGGAGGCCCTCCACGTTTCTTTAAACACTGATTCCTTGGCAAAGAAATGTCCTTCACCCCTTCTTCCTGCCCAATCATACTGCTTTGAGACTAGTTCAAATGTCCATTTCTTCCTTCATTCAGTAAACATTTAATGAGCTTCGATGAGGAGGTCTGCTCTGAACTAATAGCTAGGGGTTAAGATATGAAGAAGACACAACCTCCATTTTAAAGACACCCACATATTCTTAGTATAAAAAACCCAAATCCTTAACCTCTTTTAATATCACCGTGTCATGCAGCCTCTGACTCTCACTAGCTTCACCATCTGTCACTCCTCCCTTACATCCATGGGCTCCAGCCACATCAGCTCTCTCTCATATTCTCAAACTCTACGCTCCCTCCAACTGCAGGACTTTACACATGCCATTTCCTACTGTCATGCGTTCATCTTTGACCGTATAACTCCTGCTCTGCTCTACTTCTCAGCCCTCACATTCTTCTCTTAGGAATATCTTCTTCAAGCCTTTGGAAAGGTCCAGTTCTCTTCTTAAGTACTCTTACAGCACCATGTAAGTCTTCAAAACCATCTGGCAGTTTTAATTTTACAATTGTGTATTTGCTTCTTTGTTTAATGTCTGTTTCTTCCATAAGGCTATAAGCCCCATTGAGCATAAACTTTGTGTCAGTTTACCAGTAAATCCTCAGGACCTATAACACTGTCTGTACATATTAACGTTCAATAGATATTTGTGGAATAAGTGACCCAAAAAAATGGATATGTGAAATAAAAAGTCCAGTGGGCAAGGTAACAACAAAGCCCTTTATCACGCAATAGAATGTATGATGGAGGGGAGCCGAGGATGATACAAGAGCCCTGAGAAGGGCCTAACAGGGCCCACGGATCATTTTTATGGAAACAATTTCTTCATCAGACAGATGGTCAGAAGTCAGATTGAAATCAAGGGGTGAACAGGAAATGACGCAGCAGACACAGTAAGTGAAGGCCCTTCTTTCAAGAAGTTTAGATGTTGGATGGCTAGAGGGAAAAATCTATAATGGAAAGGATGATTTTTTTTTATGAGAGACTGAAAAATATGTATGTGCTGATGGAACAGTTAGAGAGATGAAGAAGAGATTGGATAATTACCGATTCTAGATTTCTAAAGATCTGGAGGGAATAGGAAGTGAAACAGCGGTAAGAGGAACTATCCATAGCAGGCAGAGGGACCTCTTTTTTATTAGGTAGGAGACAGGGATGTTAAAATGTATAGGAGTTCAACATTCATTCAACAAATATTTATTGAGCATGTACATGTAAGGGGAGCAGAGTATGTCTGCAGAGGGAGTGGAATGGGATTCAAGGATAAAGAGGGTAAGCCTTATTGAGAAGGTGACAACTAAGCAAAGACATAAAAAAGAAAAGTGGGTTTGCCATGAAAACATCTGGGAGAAGAGTGATTCGGGTAAAGAAATCAGCTGGCTTAAAGGCTCTGAGGTAGGAACATGCCTAGCATTTAGAAAGAAGACCAGAAGTCGATGGTGTTGCATACTAATGGTTCCTAAATTTTCTTAGTGAAGCAAAGAAAGTTATCCACTGACAGAGGAGCTGAGGCTGGGTTGAGAAGAACAGTAAAAGTTTGTATTAGCTGCTACTGAGAAGAGGGAACTTACATGGGATGTGTAAAAGGACTTCTGGCAGTACTGAAGACTGGAGAACAAAGTCTGAAGTTCATGTATCTACATGGGCACTCCATAGTCCAGTCCTAAGAGCTAAGAAGGAAAAAAGGTGAGCTGATCCAAAGAGAGGACAAAATCCCAAGAAACTGGTGAGACGATTCCTGTGATGGACTGTGGAGTTGGAAAATAAGTGATGACCAAAATAGAAAAGATGCACTCAGTAAAATGGAGAAAACCTTCTTGCTTCACAAGATCTGCCTAAGACCTAGTCCCTCCCTCTCGTGCTTCCATAGCAAGTTCCACGTACATCAATCGCCATATTAATTACGTCGTACTAGCTTATGTTCACATGTAAGAACACTTTACTCTCCTTTGGATCTCTCCCACAGCTTTGCCCGATGCCTGATCAAGATTAGGCTCTTAGTATGCATTCACTGACTTAAATAGTTAATTAAATAATATATCATTTATGTTCTGCTATCTTTTATAATTATTTTTCTTTCCATGTATATGATCTGTCTTCTCCACTGTATTATGTAGGTTAAGAAGAGGAATCATGCCTGTACTTCTTTGTTTCCCTAGGAGGGTGCCCTAGAAATAGAAGAAACTCAATAATTTTTGTTATTGCTGTTGAAGGGGGAAAAATGATTAAGACAGTATAAAGTAAGGTCAATTTCTAGAGTTCTCTCCCCCTGAAGCAGTCATAAACTTGTAGTTGAGTAATTGTAAAGTTTTTGAGACGAGAGCAGAAAAATGATGTAATCAGAAGAACTGCAGTGACAAGTGTTGAAAAAGATGATCCTGTAGATAAATGGCTCCTTATGTCTCCAACATCACCAAGTACTTCTAGAAAATTATTTCCCAGGATAGAACCATCCCTGGGGTTAAGAAGGACATTTTACAAAATCATCACAGCTTGATGGAACTACCCTTCAGGACAATGGTTTTCCAATCGTTGTATGAATATCCTCAGGGGAATTGAGGGTGATTCTGGAATTATGAGGAGCCCCAGGGTAAACAATGGTGTATTTCTAAAATATTACTAGATGTCAAACTAAAACATACTATTAACATAAAAGAAATGCAGCTGTGAGATAGAACATAAATTTTGAGTGAATTTTAATGATATATATGTAATTCTGTAAGCTCATTTGGCCTCTCCTTCTAGACCTACTGCATGATACTGGGATCAGAGTTGGAAGGCAGGAGGTGGTATTTACTTTCCTTAACTATTCTAGCACTTCATTAGGTGAGTTTGGGAACTATTGTATTATCATTACCAGATTCTTACTGGTTTCATTCAACATCAAGCAACTTCTTAAGTCAACTGAATTTTTAAGTGTGTATTACCACCAGAGAGAAAGTGCCCTGTGAAGATGACTTTCTACTCCCAGGCCAAGCATATCCCTTTCAATAAGCACATAAATTTTTCTCCAGATACAATACAATCTTATGTGAGTACAGGCAGTGCAAATCAAATAAACACAAAACATTTCATTTACTTGTCCCCAAAAAAACTTTAACTAAAATGTTTGTTAACCCAATGTAGAGCCAGCCCTACATCCACAAATTCACCAAACTGGAAAAAGAATGGCTAGATTCCATGCTTCAGCGTGAATACTGCAATGGTATTAACCCAAGTTTTTAGTAGGCTTTTTCTCTCCTTCATACACTAATTTTCTACTTCTGTGTTCATGGTCTTCCAGTAAATGTGCCCTCTACCATAATCTTAAATTATACTTGGCACTAGGTATATATAAATTATAAATTAAAATATAAATAGAAAAGTTGAATCTTTGAGGTAGAGAATAAAAGGGAACATGGACAGTATCTTCTTCACAAACCATCCATGGCCACCCTTCAAAACTCTTCCATCTGCAAGCCCCAGGAGAAGAGGATTCGTACAGGCAGAAGTGCACTTTCTAACGTGGTTTTACCCGCTCAGAGAAAAAAATGTATAAAGAAAACAAAAAGAGAGATTTACAATGTTATTTTTTATGCAAAAGACTCCACCAAAAGCCAAGAGTAAAGAATAAAGGGTACCTGGGGATAACTTCTTTAAAACATATAATTAATTTATTGTATTTACTCTCAAACTCCTGCTTTCTCCCTAAAGTATTTACATCTTTAAAATTCAATATTCAAACATATATGTGGATTTTATCTAAAGTAAATTAAATTTAGATGAGTTTGCATTTATGTTTCTTTAATCCACTTATATATTTATTATTTGATCATCAAAACATTAGCTAATGATTTCCAAGGATTGGAGTGTACAAGTAGGCTTTTTATGACTCTCATGAAGTTTTGTGTTTTTTTTAACTATCTTGATTATTTGAATGTTACTCATTTTAATCAAATCACTTAATTCAATTGCCAAATGAGTTATTTTTATGGAAAGAGCTAAAATGTATTTAAAGGAAAGCACACACACACACAATGAACTTAAAAAATTTTCTCATTGGTTTTAATATGGAAACAATTTAAAGCCAATTTGGTATTGGTTTAGATATTTTTCAATCAGCAGGATAAACTAAATTATTCAACAACAAATATCCAGAAAGTTTTCCCTCTGCATAATTACCCAGGTTAAGCAATCAAGGCACACAGTCCCAGAGATTTCCTACCCAATTTACACTAAGATTTGGTTTCAGAAACTCTGCTTCCTTTCATACTTTTTCTCTCTCAAAAGCCCACAGCATATTTTTCAAGGATTTTCACTGCCAACTGCCTTTCCTTATTCTTAAAGTACACTTCTTCATGGAGTACTTACTAGTATTTTTCCTCAATTATCTTTCCCTATTTCAGGTTTACCTAGAGGGGTTTACTACCAGGTATCCTTCTTCCTAGATAAGCACAACATAATCCTAACAGCTGCCCCAACGGTCTCAAAGCCCAAGGTGTTCGGAAAGTGCCTGTGTGTGCTCAGTATAATCTGAGTTTCAATCTTTGGCTTTGATTCTACACTCTCTACACAGCACCAGATAGAAAGAGACAGGTAGAAAGTCCCTGTTTAAGCTAACCTCCTCTGTGTAATTTCACTTGAATTATTTCAAATTGGATTTCTACTTTAACATGCATTTGCATATTTATTATTGGGCTCAGAAGTAAACTGTTGCAACTGCCTCTGAACTCTCTTTACTCATCAGCAAGTAAAGAGTAAAATACAATTCGATTTTTACACAGATGAACTTATTTGTGTTTATTAAAACATAATCTGAAATGGATGCAAAAGATTCCCAGAATTAGGAATCAAATCTTGAGTATAAAGCCTAACTCCTGTTTACAGGTAGGTGCCATGTGCCAGTTTAAATCTCACTCAGTCTTTTCTGTTCCCAGCCTAACATGAGCAGACCTTGGTCAGTAGAGTCCAAGACAGGAAATGTAATTGTCCCTCCTTTCCTCTACTGTATTCATGACAAAGATAGGACATGGACACCTTGGCGGGGTGGTGGGGAGGGGCGTGGTGGTCCCAGAGATGTGCAGAGTCCAAGGAGACCAACGGAGAAACCAAGTGAGACCAAGAGGGAAAAACAAGTTTTTCCCATCCTTCCCGCATTCCTCCCTTCCTGCACCAACACATATAGTACCTACTATGCCTTGCGCTTAATGGAGGTGTTCGATAAATGTCAAATTAGCAAAATAAGCAGGCAGGTAAAAGCAGAACCACTCTTAGGCCCAGGTAAGAGGAACCCCAACTTTAAAGGATGCCATACTCAACAGGGGTCCCACTCAGGCTGTCCTTTAGCTGCATCTCTCCCCTTGGGGTCAAGAGGACATGCCTACTGGGAGCCTGTACCCATCCCCCACACCGACCATGCTCTGGGAGTGGAAGACCTTCAAATTCCCTGCCTAAATAACCCTGAGCCAGTTCCTGCCTAGGCCTCCCCCCAGGGCCTGCCCTCCCAAGGGCTAACCAAACTGGTGTGCACACTTCCAGGGTGGCCAAGGGGCAGCTGACTGGCAGGAGTGGGGGAGTGGCCTTGGACAGAGACTGGACCTGCAAGCTCTATAACATGCATGTATGGGAGGCCCCTCCAAGAGCTGGAGGAGCAAGAGGTGGGAAAAGAAAAAGCGGCAGCTGGGTGCAGGGTACCAGGAGTGGACTCTCCCAGAACTACCATATTCTACCTCAAAATTCTGAAGAGTCTGAGAATTCTAAATTCGAACACTTCTCCCTCAGTACAAGGATATATTTGTCAATGTAGGAGGAGAGAAAATACTTTAACAGCTTGTAAGTTTGTTTTACAATTTTTAAATACTTAAGACATATAGTAGATAGACTTCATTTGTACCCTTGCCCCAGGCTCCATGAATGTTAGAAGGAGGTTCTCCTATGCAGGAGAGGGAAAGAAAGAGGTGGGAGGAAGAAGGGTAGAAAGCAGGAGAGAAAGAGGTAACAATGAGCTGCTTACCAGACAAGGATTAGGTATATTATCTTGATAGACTGTACTCAGTGCCCAGGAAAATGCCTGGAATATTTCAGGTGTTTAATATAAATTTAGTGAATGGACAATCAATCAATAATGAGGAAACCAGGCTAACTTTGCTGCAGTCACAGTTATGACCAAACTAGGGATAACAAACCTTTCCAATATGCCAACTACTATTCAGGCATCTGATCTCAACCTCAAGAATGGAAAAGACAAAATTGGTAACTAATCTGTTGTACATATGCATAGAACTCTCCTGACAGATCCACAAAGCCTGTCACCAGGGAATGAATTGGCCCCCAGGGAAACATCCTCACATCTTAGGTTTCAGGCAGACCAAATAATCAAAACAAACAGGAAGGCCAGCTTCAGGACTTCTGAAATTGTACCCAGGCAAGATGAAAACCTTAAATTTGGCAAGGACAATGAAGCTAAAGAAGGAGTCAGATGTTAGAAGATTTCAAAGGGAAAACTGACGTGATCACTGAACATGGCTAGTAACATTGCTAATTCAGATATACTGGCTTAAACACTTAAAAATTCTGTTTTTGTACACAAGCATAATTGAGTTAGAAAGCGTGTTCATCTTTCTCTCCTCCTATCTCCTATACCCCACCTCCATTTATGTACACAGTGGTTCTCAATCCTGCTCCTCCAACCTAGAATCATTTGGAAGCATTTAAAAAACACCAGTGCCTGGGCCCCACCTATAAAAATTCTGATTAAACTGAGAATAGGGCCTGGGAATTGGTAGTTTTTTAAATTGTTCCAGGCTATTCCAAAATGTAATCTAGGATCAGAACTACTGAGCCCCAGGGAGTACAGCTATTTGGTTCATTAACCTGATAATGGCATTCTCTACCTGGAGGGGGGAAAAAAAAAAAAAGTCTAGAAAGGAGTGAAGATTCTCTGAGTAGGTGACTTGAAAAGTACCAATCCAAGAGGATGGCTATTACTACAACATAGAGATTTGGTTTCCAGTTATATCTCCTTGCTTTCATCATTGAAATAATTCATTCGGTGCTTGAATGACTTGCTTCCAAATTTTTCAAAATCACTGATTTGTATTTCAATTTTCCAGAATAGTAACTATCCCTTCATATTTAGACTCATCTGAATGTTCAATGATATTCTCAATTCTCTGAGCCATACTCATAGTAAGAATGATTAACAGATGTTGAATAATATCACCCTTCTCTGCAGATTAAAAACTTCAGTGAGCATAAGAAGCTGGAGGGTGTTTGATAAAATTCACATTCTAAGCTCCACCCAGAGTTCACATTCAGTAAATCTGCCAAGGGACTTAGAGATTTGCATTTTTAACAAGTTCTTCAGATGATTCTGCTATTGGTGATTAGTAGGCAACCCTTTGGAGAAGTACTGCTCTCGGGGGCACCGGGATCAATGGATAATCGCTAGACATGGAAGATTTTTTCACTTTCTACCACACTAGAGCATTTTGTAAGGCAATGGCACAGACATTCCAGTTCTACCACTCATAGGAAATGGATTACAAATAGATTGAATTCCCTTGCTCTTGATAATCTTAGGAAATACCACCTGTTTCAGAGTCTATGTTATATTCAAACCAACTCATGAAATCCTGGTAAACTGACTCAATTTTATGTGAAATCCTTGAGCTGATTCCTTACCTTATTATCTTTTAATATAGGACACAATACAAGTTAATTAATGATAATCACACATATGTCAAAAAGTTTTGAGCTCAGCTTACAATGATATCTTGACAGTCATGCAGGATTCCACTGTCATTTCCTTATATTTAAGGGCTTTTCCTCAATTATAGAGGGTAAATACCAAACTTGGTAAGGCACTATTTGATCTTCCTAAAGCCATATGGGTTGCCTCCCAATCTCTTGGTTCTTTTACATTGTTGAGAATTAGTTGCCTGATGACTTTTTTCCACTCATTTCCCATGTATCAATGCAAACTGATACAATTTAGGCTTGCTATCTTGCAGAAAACTGTCCTTCATGATTTCTCAGAAGCAAATGCTGACAGCTGTACAGTGACATCTGCAAGTGTTAAGTGTGTCCTAGGTTCAAATAGCACTTCATGATTTTTTTCACTTAACTCTGTACAACAGTTCTATGAGGTAGGTAACATTATCTCCATTTTACAGGTATGGAGAGCAAGACTCAGAGGCCTTCTTTTCCCAAGGTCACTCAGTAAGTAAGCAGTTAAACTGAAACTAGATTCTGGGTGTTCTGAATATTCATCCAATTCTCCTTCCACTGCATTACACTGCCAATCATCTGGTCCTGCTAGTTCCACTGTACCCAGACATTCCAGGTTCTCTTTAATTACTTCTTTCCCAGTCCTAGGTGGCCGGCCAATCTCCTCTCACAGCTGAGACTCATTCTAGCCAAGTATTCATATTTACATAAAAGGCAAAAATGAAAACTACATTAAAATTTCCTGCCATTTCACTGTCCTCTATCATTACCTTTTCCTTTCCTGTCTATCTAAGGGTGGTATTTTCCTGGTCATCCTCTTTTGTCTATTACATTCATCATCTCTAAGTATTAGAATTGGCCACAACTGTGTGGTTGGCAGCATGCTAGGTGCTACTGTGGTCACACAACAAAATGACAGTCTCAGAGTGCCAAACGCACACTGGCAATGGCTGATAACAGGAGGGGAAGGAGATGTGTGCAGGAGGAGTTGGGCCAAAATTAACTCATAGAAGTGTGTGCTTTGACAAGGTCCAGGTGCAGAATGGATGGCTAGGAGGCAGAGGTAGGAGATTCTGCTCTCCTAGTCCCCAAAGCCTGGCTGCTACTCTGTACCATTCCTAGGAGTGGAGATAGAGGTTCACAAATGTGATTACTACATGCACTGCCAACCAACAGACAGTAATGGCTGCTGAGATAGGCACCCACTCTGGGCTTCTTGGGGAAAGTCCTCTCTGGTTCACCTCGGATACCTTGCAATCAGTCTTCCCCTCACATCACCAGCTATCTACCATAATGTTAACCATTGTTGGACTGTATTTTGCGTCCAATTGTTCAAGTTCATTTGTAGCAAGACCTCAACATTTGAAGATGGTTACAATTTTAGCCAATATAAACTATTTAATCAATAAATAGCTACTGTGCAGCCATGATATATGTGAAAGTCACGGTGCTCAGGATAAAGGAACAGATGACAAGACACAGATGGTTCCTGTGATCATGGAGCTGACATTCTAGCTATCTCAGAATTCTAGTTATCATATGCAGAGAAACTTTCACATAATTGTTTCATCCACTTCCCATCAGTATATAGTACAGAATCCTATGTCTAGGGAAGTGGAATTTTTACTTTAATATTCCAGCGCCCAGAGAGTCTGTTTTAATGGGTGTTGGGGGAAAACCTGAGCATTGATGTTATTTGAAAACTCCCCCAGATGACTGAGTATGTCACAAGGGTTGAGAACCAGCTTTGTTCCAGTGTTTCCTGCCTCTGCTGGGTCCTAAGAATCACATGGGGATATGATTAAACCTAGGCCCCAGACCGACTATATCAGAATAAGAGGGCTGGGAGTCTGTATTTTAACAAGCATTCCTGTAATGTTTATAACAGGACCAATGTGGGAAATGCTGATTTTTTTTGTCAAAAATAAAATAAAACTTGTCAATTGAAATGTGAATCAATCCATCAAAAATTCTAATTTTTAAGTTAAAGTTTAAAAATTTGTAATCAGCTTTTCATTATTAATGAGCCAGAATTTGCCTTTATAATAAATATTATACCACTGTTTTAGGAAATGTCAGAATGAAGTGGAATTAAAATAAATATGGCCCTATATGTTGCTGGCCTTAAAGAGCCAAATAAAAATGGACTTTGTCCTGGCATTAACACAATTACCAATCAGTTTGTTAAAATATGTTTGGATTTAGAACATCTGATTTCTTGATCACAAACTAACCTAAATATTTCTTATTAAATGAAATTTAGTTGTAACTGGAAATATCTGAAGAAAAGCAGTCATCCAGAAAATTAAGATCAACCAAAAACAGATGGCATCTATGAAATAGGGTGTTGAATTCTCTGTTATGTCAAGTAAAAAAATAAAACAAAATCTGTGTTAGAAGACAGTCCTTCTGAAATTTATATGTCTTATCTGGAATACATATATATATTTTTAATAACCCAGACTTTTTAAATAGTAGCAGGCCTTTCATGTTTCCCTCTAAGGCGTCTGTCATTTGAAAATAAAGTTCCAAGAAGCATGGTTTTTGGAGGAAATATATTTTCATGTCACAAATCAGCTAGGACTTCTTAGAGCCCATTACATAATACTACATTTCCATTTACATCCATTAGAAAGAAAGCATCTTTTTTGTTTTCTTACTATAGCCTTTTAAAGAACTTTATTTTCACCCTAGTGCTACTTTTGGAGAAAAACTTTTCCCAATTATGATGCATAAGGGGAAAAAGCATGTTCTCAAGTCTCAGCTGACTAAGCCATCTAGACTCCCAGAAAAAGGCAGGGAGAATAAATGACACTGGCAAGGGAACCAAATGGTTTTGCTGATGACAAAAATAACAGATACTATCCTAGGGCAGCAAACACAATGAAGCAAATGGTTGCTGCTGTAGAGCTTTTTCATCATTCATTTCCACTACAACTTTCTATCTTTCAGATATACTGAGTAACCCAGAATTTTTCATTTACCAATGCAGAAAACCTCTTTCTAGGGCACTGGAATGTGAAAGGCATGAATAAAGATGAAGAAATGGGCATTTTCATTTTGACTGGAGCTAAGTAGTTTAAAAAATGATAATAGGATTGAAAATGTATTTAATAAAAAATTGTGCTGTGAATAGTAAATCAGGTATTGTAATTCTGACATTAAATCATTTTCTAGAATATCTGTTTTTCAGTAGAATATGAGCTCAAAACTAAGAACTAGAAAATACATTAGACATTTTTCTATCCTGAATGACATTTTTTCTTCTTTGTAGAAAAAATAAAGGGCAAAACCATGCCCTAAATTGATATTTATGGATAATGCTTTGTATGGTTTTTAAATTAAATGTATTGTGAAATGCTTTACAAATATTAATTCATTAATCACTACTAAATTCCTTTGTAGATTACAGCAAAAATGCTATTAAAAGAAGCCATACCCTTGTCCCGTCTTCCAAATGGCTTTATTATACTGGGCTCTACAGTGAAGAGCTGTATATTTCATGATTATTCAAGTTCCTAGGAAGAATTTGGTCTTTTCCTGACTAATGATACCATTTGGTTCCAAACATCTGATTTCCAAGTTACAGAATAAATGATTCACAGTATGGATTTATTCCAACATAACTTGCTCTCAAAGATTTGTTGACATCTCACTGAAATCTAATGATGTGGAAAGTTACTCATGTTATATTATTAAATAAAATAGCAATTTATCAAATATTACATGGTACCAAAACGTATAAATATATACCTATAGCTACAGCTGTTGATATGTCTGAAAAGAATTATAGTTGCTTCATGCTTGTTTCCACAATGAACATGGCTCACTATTGTAATTTAAACGTATTTATTCATGGTATATATTGGTGAGATATGTATCTGGTGAGATAAGAGATAAAGAAGGTAGTCGAGATTATCACACTTAATTGTATTTAAATAAATTCTTAAATAAACAAAATATCAAGACCACAAAACTGGAGTTAGATTTGTCATCAGAATTTCCAAGACCCTGATTAAGTCTTTCCCCCTCTGCTCACTCAGCACCTAGGCTCCTTCATCTCCTCGCAAACATCTGAGAGCACCCAGTGCCCTCTGGATGTGTGCTGGACACCTGGGAGTGCCCAAGGTTTACCATCTTTCCCACAACATGGGCAAAGCAAACCTGGATCCCAGCCTCAAGGAGTTTAGAAGAAAAGAGAAGCCATGTTCACAAATAACCAGAAAAACAATGCAGGATAAGCTCCTTAAAGAGAATAAAACCGTGGTGTTATGAAACTTTAACACCTTCTTCCTATGTGTTTGATTCCACTGCCCACCCCTTCCGCCTTGGATACCTTCACTGTCTCTTCTTTTACACCTTCAGTCTCTGCAAGCTCCTGACCTCAACTGTGACACCCTCTCTAGTTTTGTTCCGCTTTCTCCCCTCTTGAAATTTGTTTCAAGAAATTTCTGTCTAAGCTTTCTCAAAATAAATATGCATTGTCTTTTTCTCTTTTATTTTACCCCTAGTGACTAGAATACCAACACAAGAACCGGAACATACTGCCTGGGGATTGTTTTCTTTGTAGGGTTTTACACTCACTCCCACCAATTTCCTCCACGACGAGGGTAACTTCAGAAATATAACTCAATCATTGCTAAACGTTCTAGTACATTTAAGCTGGTCATAACGTATCTTCATGATGTTTATATTCATCGACCCAAAATAATGAAAAACTTTGAGGCCTGTTTGCTGAGGGAGGGGTTGAGAAGAGAAATGGGAGAGGGCCTGTAATTTCAGGTAACGTTTTGAGTTAAGAGAATAGTATAAACTGACTATTGTGAAAATACTGAGCCATGCAACTTGTTCAGTTATGTAAGTTTAACAGAAGATTCTCTTTTTTGGGTTTTGGTTTTTACCGTAAAAACCTCTAAAGGGGTGGTCAGTTTTTAGACGAAAGGTCGGAGGAAGAAAAGCATGAGAAGGTGAGATATAAAGAAGACAAGGAAAGAAAAAAAAAACCATCAAGGAATTTGAAAAATAAGGCCTTACAGCATTTCCACCTTCATTTTGACGTGAAAAAAAGTAGAAGGGACGTTCAGGTAAAAGGGCTCCTAGCTTAGCCCCACCCCAGGCCCTCCGCAAGGCTCTCCTCTCCCGAACGCTGAAGGGTCTGTGCCGCAGACGAGTAAGCACTTCATTAGGCTCGTCCCCAAAGTCAAGGCTTCCGCCTTCACAGACACAACACCGGCTCCCACAGAGACGCGACCGCTCGCGGCACCGGAGCCCGGGAGACACCGGCCTCAGCCCGCCCCACGCCTGCTTCTCCCGCCCGGACCACATCCCCGCGCGACCCTCTGCGATGCTCGGCCCCAGGGGTCGGGGAGAAGGGGTTATCCGTGGTGTTTGGGGCAAGAGTGGAACCCAGAAGCTACCTTGGGATGTGAGGACGCCACCGCGAGGCTGCTCCCCGCAGGCCCCGCAGGACTCGACGCCTCCCCGCCCTCCGGGCCGCGCTCGTCCCGGAAACCCCGGCATCCGGCCGCCGCCCGAGACGGCTCCCGCGGCTTTGTACTCACCCTGCCCTCGAAGTCCGTCTCTACAGCCCTCACGTCGGCCAGGCGCTCCCCAGAACTCAATAAGGGATGAGGCTCGGCCTGAGGGCCAACGGCCTAGTCGACCGGCTGCCTGCACCGTGGGGAGGAGGGAAGAGGCATTATCGACGGCAGCTGCACTCCACCCAACTCGGCGGAGGCGCAGGCGTAGGCGTAGTATCGCCGGCCTCTGGGCCCGTTTTATCCCTTTGCAACAGGGCTTGGAGCTGCCCTCCCAAGTGTTTTTAATCTGCACAGAGCTGCAGTAAACAGTGTCCTTCTGGGCCCATGCCCCATATCCCAGAGTCAAGCTAAGCCTCCTCCCTTTGAAGAGTCAGTCGGGACCCTACCTCCTGAATAGCCTCTAGCGCTTCTCATTTCTTTCCCCACGGAAATTGCATGTGGCAAAGCGTGCAAAACAGGAGATGTGGAGGGAAAAGCGTGAGGAAGGAAGAGTGGTTGGTAACAACCAGTATTTCCCAAGCAGGGTCTAAGTTCGTACTAGAATGTGTCTGAGTCTGTTTGACAGAGCTAAATATAGTGTGTTCACCACGTTTCTTCCTCTGCCAATTGCAGGAGATGGCTTGGTTGCTCTTCACTTCCACGGCCTTCTTTATGCTGATACGGGGCATTTGTTGAAGAGAAAATACCAAGAGGGCAGACAGCTGCAGACCCAGGAAAGGCATCCACCTGGAAGCTGAAGGAGGCAGTAGGGGAAGGGCAGAGGAGCTGGCAAAGCTAGGAGGAGGTGGGGTTCTGACCATTTAGGAGAGCGAACAGAGTTAGGGCCGGGGGAGTGCTGTAGCCTGTGGAGAATGGGCATGTTTGCCAGGTGCCATGCAACGTAATTCCAGTTTGCTGTCTCTTCAAAGTACTTCAGGAAAAGCGTACAGGAACTTTATAATTTACTTGTGTTTCTTTTAGATTTGACAGAAACAGAAAGACCTAGCTCTAATTCAGCATTTGGTACACGTGCGATGTCAGGGTTAGTGAGGGGTGTGAGGAGTGAGAGTAGGCAAAGGAGAAAGATAAGACCCAACAGAATATGGTCCTTGAGTCTCCAGAGCTTTAAGAATACTCTATTTGGGAGATATACCCCTACATTTGCTAGACGTTTATTGCTGCCAATTTTTCCCCACTAACAAGAAATGTTTTAGTGTCACACCAATCTATTTAAAAACCAGAGAACCGTGAAAATTCTGCACAAAAATCCCAGACCCATGACGAAACAAACAGAAATGCTGCTGTACCTACATCCTTTAAAAGTTATCGATGTTCATTATAAAATATTAAATGACTGAGTAAATATTAGCACACATTCTATTGTTTTTTTTAATTTCAGTGGAGTTAGGGACTAAAGGGGCAGCAGAAATTCTGTTTCACTGGTGTGAATCACTCACTCTGTCCTAAGTACACTCCTACGTAATCAAGTTTAACATACTACTCTGTATCATCTGTTTGGGGGAAAAAAACTTTTAATAAGCCACAAATCTAAATTCTAAAAATTAATGTTTTATATTAAAAATGTTATCATACTACAAAAAAAAAATTCATTCTGGGATTAAGGAGTTATGGAAATGCAAAGAAACCCAAGAGAGAAACAGAGACTGAGAGATAAATAATTTTTTAAATAGATACCATGAATCTTTTGGCTCATTTTACTCACTAGAGAACGTTGTTCTACTTGACCCTAATTTTACCCTGATCAGAGGAACTAGAGTTTGACTCAGCTGCGCTTATGCTGTATCATCATTCAATAGTAATACCCAATGGTAATAGGACACAACCTACACATGTGCAGCTGAACTTGGCCTTTCTCTGATTCATTAAGCTCATCTGTTACCAGATTTTAACTTCACAGATCCAGAACTTTCAGTATCTCTTGCCAAAAGAATTCATATGGACACCAATCTGTCCAGCAGTTCTTCTGCAGGATATGTCTGCATAATACCCTCTGTTCACTGTAAAGCTTTATTCCTCTGGAAGCTGAAGGTCTTCTGAATCATTATGAACATGTCTGCTGAATGACCTCTCCTTTAGGGTTTTGATTCTTCCCACAATCATCTCCTTCGATCTTTTACTATAATTTCGAATCCTCTACTAATCCTAGGAAATGGAGAAATATGGTCAGGCCATATGTTTCTTTACTGGAAAAAAGTATTTGATGAGGTAAGCCTATTTTCATTCTACTTAGTACAGGTGGAAAAAATCATGATTGTATTATTTTATTTTATCTTCATGTGTCCTGTTTAGCCTTGAAAAGACAAAAGGGAGAGCTTCCTCCAAGTTTTACCTATTCAGCCACTCACTTTCCAGGATCCTTCATCAGGGAAGCAATTGTATTGGGTAAAAGATTGGAGTCAATGCTAGAAACAAGAAAAGGCAAAATGTGGGCCTAGCTAAATAAACAATCCTAGACAAGGTATATTAGGGTGCTAGAGGAGGTGGTTAGAGATGAAAAGGAATTCAAAGCTAAACAAGTTTTGGGTCCACAGAGACCATACAATGCTCTGAAACCAGATGAATGTGATATAACCTGTTGTTTCCTTCTTGCTTGGTTGTCCAGAAGCTGATAATTATTTATTTATTGTTGACTCACCATAAATATCTCTGTATAATCTCCCTTCCCAGGTGCACAGGGTGTGTGGTAGTAGCCACTGGTGGAAACTGCTGTGGGTCAGGGAGGCCAGAACTGATACTGGGATATGAAACTTCATGCTCTTAATTGTAATTCAGGAAGCCATCAGGCAAAGGCAGCACTCACTCTCTGGGGTTGTGATCTGAGTACCAGAAACCAAAATGTGAATATTAATAAATATGGAACTACAAAGACCTCCTGTATTGAGCAGAGCACAGAAGGTAGAAGAAATGTGAGTCCTCAATTCAATATGGTGCCAGTAGCTTCTAGTATGAGCATTCTGGAAGCAATTAAAGATGCTAATATGGTAAAGCCTCAGTTCTGAGATACTAATAATTTTCCCCTACCTTACATGGGATTTTTGATCATCTCTGCCATGCTCTACTAGAAAGCAAGGGGAACTTCCATGCACACCATTGAAAACTTCCACACACACAGCTGGCAACTTGCAGCACCTGGCAGCTCCTGTTGGCTCTCACAATGTGCCCCTGCAGGTCCTCATTTACCTATTGTTTGAACAGTTCTCCCTTCCTAGTGGCAAGCTTCCTGAAGGTTCCAATATCTCCATTTTTCCTTAATCTTTTTTTACATTATTCAAATTACTTAATTTTTTTCTTCCAGTTTTATTGCGATATAATTAACATACAACACTACATTAGTTTAAGGTATACAGCATAATGATTTGACTGACATACTTCATGAAATGGTTACCACAGTAAGTTTTGTGAACATCCATCATTTCATATAGATACAAAATAAAAGAAAAAAATTTTTTTTCTTGTGATGGGAACTCAGGATTTACTGTCTTAACTTTCGTATATAACATACAGCAGCGTCAAGTATATTAGTCATGTTGTACATTACATCCCTAGTACTTATAACTGGAAGTTTGTACCTTCTGATTACCTTCATCCAGCTCCCCCTCCCCCCCACTCTCCTGCCTCGTTCCAGAACTTTTTAAAACCCTTTGTTATGGACCTTACCAAAAAGTCAATATTTTCACATTAATGACATATATACACTACCATGTGTAAAATAGCTAGCTAGCGGGAACACGCTATAAAGCACAGGAAGCTCAGTGCGGTGCTCTGTTGACGACCTAGATGGGTGGGATGGGGGGGTGAGGTGGGAGGGAGGTCCAAGAGGGAAGGGATATAGGTATACATATAGCTGATTCACTTCATTGTACAGCAGAAACTAACACAACATTGTAAAGCAATTATACTCCAATAAAAAATAAAATAAAATACCCCCCCCAAAAAATAATAGTAGACTTGACTCTCCCCAGATAAGTTTTGACAATTTTCCTCTCCACTACTAGTTTATGGATATCTACAGAAATGTATTTACAATTACCTTTAAGCTAAAGTCACATGACTACTATTGGGCCCTAGAATAAATATTTACTACTGATGAGGATATGGGATGCTCTAAGCCCAGAACTTGCAGACTATGAAGCCATGATCTGGGCAGCACTATTTTGGACTGAATGAGGTCATTGATGATTAATGCAATAATAATAGCAAATATCTGCATGATGTTTTTTATTTTATAAAATACTTCTACAATACTCAGTATGTCAACTAAACCTCCATTACTAAAGTTGTGGAGCAGAAATTCTTATTTCCTATTTAGGATGGGGAAATTAAGACTCTGGGAGATTATGTGACTCGCTCGGGTAATTGTTCCAACAAGTTTTGTCAGAGCAGTGACTCAGAACCAGGCCATATGACTCCAAATCCAATGTTCATTCAGCCATTATATGCTGGTGGCCTTTTCCTGTCTTGAACCTACATGAGAATTAAAGTCACAAACGAAAGGGCGCTAACCATTTTCTGGCATTACTGAATGCTGAATGTCACTGTTGATGCTTTCGGTCTTACATCTTTATAGTTGTTTCATAACTGTCTGGTCTTTACATCTCCTAAATGCTTTTCATATATAATAAATGTTAGAGAGAGTGGTTGGTCATTGTCATTTCACTTCTTAATGATTTGATGGAGAATGTACAAGTGGCCTGTGTATACTTGATTCAGAAGTCAGCTTGAAGCAGTGAGTCACTACAAAAATAAGCATTTAGCCAATATATTCATTCATTTTAGGCAAGGATGCTACTTTATCATTTACCCCTTCTTCTTTGGAGCTGATAAAGTAATGGATGATTCTTTTGACTGCTAGTCATCATGAAAGAGGGATATGTTATTGCTTTTTACAGTAATCAGAGCTATGGTTATGTTGGAGGGAAGATGGATAAACTCTCTACCCCAGAAGCCCCAAACAGGTCTCTGGGACTGTCTCCTTTTATGTTTGTTTAAAACAGTTAAGAATGATGTCGGGTCACCCTTTGAGAAGGGCAGGATGCAAATGCTTTGTTTTACATCAAACTTGTGTGCTCAGCGCTCGTATTAACTCCAGCTTCTTTCAGCGCAAAATAAAACGGAATATATTGAGTATACACAGACTAGTCCTCCACCAGTTCCTCTCACTTTTGTGCATGTCCTAAACTCCTCCAAAACATCTTTCCTCCAGACTAGATGAGACGGTATCATTCTTTTTAAATATAAAGACTTCTTTTCAATGTTAAAAAAAAAAAGTCTAGATTCAAAAATAATTGTAATTAAATGTAATTGTTATCTACTGAACAAGAAAATACAAAATTAAAAAAGGCTTCAGTGAATTAAATAATAGGCTTAAAAAGAAAACTTTGTTTTATTCACCATGGTATTCTGAATACACTTTTGAAAAAAGCAGTATGTGTATGCAAGACATATTTATGTTTCATCTACACATGACTTTACAGTCATCCTCCCACCCATGCATCCCTCCCACAACTGATCTAGAATTATTGTTTCCCAGATTGTTCCATGGTCAGAGCAGTCTCCATAGCTCAATCTTTTCTTCAGGTAGAGAGATCAGCCTTTAGGCAAGAGCAAGGAGCTGGTATGAATTCATCCATCCCTTCAGCAGACATTTTAGTACCTCCTAAGTGCCATGCTAGATCTAGGTGGTGTGATTTCTGGGGATGCCCCTCCACCCACCCACTCATGTCTGAAATTGTGCTAGTCAGAACTGCATTCCTTTCTTATCAACCTCAGATCTCTCAACATTCAGATTTCTCTGAGAAAGATAATACTACTGAGTTGCTGCTTGCTTCTCAATCCTAGCTACACAGTAAAATCACCTAGAGGACTTTTTTAAAAAACTGCCAATGTCTGGGTCCAATCCCAAGCCAGTTAAATGAGACCATGTAGGGGAGGAGAACCCAGAAACTGTTTTTTGTTGCATTTTTTTATTTTGTTAAGTTTCCAGATGATCTAATATGTTGCCAGGTAAAAAACTATTGGTTTCTCAATGTTCCTAAGGACCTAAAGGAGAACAGCAGCAACAGGAATGATGTGATGAAATGTCTCTGCACGTGAACCTGCCATGGAGTCTGGATCAGCAGGCAGGATAGACAAGGAACAAGTCCAGATGACAAATTTCTTCAACCTCATAACTCTGCCCTCGACTTGTCCTGACCCACTCTCTTATCTTGAACATGTTACTTAGAATGTTTTCATCCAAAAGACTTTTCGTTTGGCTGAACCCCATGTCTTCATTCTTTTAACATACACTAATATTTATTGAGCACCTACTGAGTGCCAGGCACAAGGCAAAGTTCTGCCCTCATAGAATTTACATTCTAACTGGGGAGAAGAGCAATAAAACAATGCATTTAACATCCATTTTGTACTTCTGGTTCTTATCTCTTTTCTTTTATTTGCTGGCATCGTCCAGGTACTTGATATTACTCTGATCAACTGTAAATGGTTCTCATATTGGATTCTTTTCTATGTCATTATGCAGAGGTATCATGTGGGCTTTCTAAAGAGAATTTATAATTACACTCCATAAATCCATGTCTGAGATGAATAACTTCCATCCTACCCTTAGAAAATTAAAGTACTTTGGTTTTAAAATGTTTCTGTCTCCAGGTAAAATACAGAATTGGGGCAGAATTTAAAGTCAGGACACCCAAATTCAAATTCTGACTCTGTCTTACTTGGCTATGTGCCCTCAGACCAGATACTTAACCTCCTTAGGTCTCAACATTCTCACTTGTGAAGTAAGGATAATAATATGAAAATCAAATGAGAAATAAACACATACTATTAACAGAGATCCACACAGAACACACATGTAAGACCAGTGACCAAGAGTGAACTGGCCCAGGGGCCAAGACCACCCTCCCTAGCCCTTCCACCTCCATAATCAAAGGTGAAGACAGATTTTCAGAAACTCCCTCCTTCTTCACCACCAAACACATGTTCTCACCACCATTATCTGTCTTGACAACTATCTCATTTTTTCATTTATCCTAATTTATGTCAGCCACCACAAACCCTCCTAGAATCCCTCTTATCTCCCACACTCTAATCCTTTTAAAACTCTTTACATATCCTATTCTTTCATCTTCTCTCTCCCTTCCACCACTCCCGAAAACCCATCCATGGTGCTTTCTGAAATTCATGTCCATTATTTGCAAAATAACTTGTATTAATTATCAATAGATTTGCTGCATACCAAATAACTCCAAAAATTAGTGACTTAAAATAAAAACAATCATTTACTATATAGCATAGTTTTTGCAGATTGGAAATCAGGTAATGACTTGGTTAGACACTTTTAGCTTGGAGTCTCTCACAAGGCTGCAGTCATCTGAAAGTTTGGGGAGGAAGGATCTGCTTTCAATGTAGTTCACACATACTGGCAAGTTGGTGGTAGTTATTGGGGGGAAGCCTCTTTTCCTCTCCACAAGGACCTCTTGACAGGGCTGCTTGAGTGTCCTCATGGCCTGGTGGCTGGATTCACCAAGAACCAGTAATCTAAGAGAGCAAAGCAGAAGCTGCAGTATGACCTTGCCTCAGAAATTACACGTCATCACTTCTGCAGTATTCTATTGGTCACACAGGTCAGCTGATTCAGTAAGGGAAGGGACTAAAACATGGCTTACATACCAGGGGGTGAGGATCACTGGGTATCATCTTGGTGACTGGCTGCCATACCTCTATTTTCACAAACATTCTTTGAACACTACCTTCACCTTCTTGCTCTCATCAAAACCTGACTTTCCCCTGAGAATACCCTATCAGCCTTCCAATTAGAGACTGCTTTTCCTTTTGTAGCCTTCAGATCTTCGGGCCTGGAGATGAGTAGGTGTCATCCTTGCTCCTCATGGCTTTCAGACACTTCTCCCTCCATCTTCCCTAAAAATGCCAACTTGAATCTCACATCATCATATATCACACATTGATTCATGACTCTGCTATCTCCTCATCTCTTTAGATTCTAGCTCCTGACTCACAGTTGTACTATCCAGTGCTACTCCTGCCTTCATTCTTGAACCTATGGACACACAAGTAGATCATCATGCCTGCACCCTGGTCTCTCAATTCCTTGAAATTTTCTCTTCTTTTCTCTTCTCTTCTCTTCTCCATTGATCATGTCAACAGCCTCTAATTCTATGGTCATAGCCCTAAGACCATGTTATTAGCAATAAATGCAACCCTTCTTTTTTTTTTTTTTTTTTTGCGGTACGCGGGCCTCTCACTGTTGTGGCCTCTCCCGTTGCGGAGCACAGGCTCCGGACGTGCAGGCTCAGCGGCCATGGCTCACGGGCCCAGCTGCTCCGCGGCACGTTGGATCTTCCCGGACCAGGGCACGAACCCATGTCCCCTGCATCGGCAGGCGGACTCTCAACCACTGCGCCACCAGGGAAGCCCAATGCAACCCTTCTTAATGTTAAATTCATGCCTTCCACCCTCTGACCACCACTTCCAATCTTTCCAAATCACTCCCTGTACTATCCCATCCTCAATCATCTTTCAAATTCACTGGGACCTCCACTGATCTACCACTATTCCATTGTCCCTCACCCTTTAATGTTATCATCCCCCTATTTGCCAAGCTTAAATTCCATGACCAAGCTTTATAACTGCTCCCTTACGTATACCCTTGACTCTTCTGCCTCTCTTCAGATTTATCATACTTACTTGGAAGACCAGAATCTCGGTTACAATCTAAATCTCTGCCTGTGCCAAACCTCCACCCTACAACTAACTGTGACTGGAGAAAAACATACAGTTCTGCAGAATGGTCTCACTTTAAACTCATGAATGGATCCTCAAATATGCTCTTAACACTACTTACACATATCACAACAACAGGAATATCACAACTTATTTTCCCAAGATCATTCAGTTTCCCACTCTGCTAGATAACCTTTCACACTTTCACTCTTCTCAAATACCCAAACTTCCTTCCTATCTTCACTACCTTCATCACTGAGAAAATTAAAGCAATCAGAAGACAACTTTCACAGACTTCCACCCACCATATTTACACACCTACCAGTACACGTATGACATCTCTGTCTCCCTGCCTGTTACTATCCATGATCCTACCTAAAGCCAACAGTTTTTCTTAGGCACTAAATCCCATTCCCTACAGCCTACTCAAAGACATCACTCCAGCACTCTCTGCTGGATCATTTTCATTCAAATGCAAGTAAGGTGCTGATGTCATTCTTATCTTTTAAAAACATTTAAAAAAATAAAATAAAACAATAACTTCCTGGATTCCACTTAACCCACTGGCTATTGGCTCATTTCTTCCCTGTCTTTTGAAGAAAAACACCTCCAGGAACACCTATACCTGCTGTCTGTATTTTATTTCTTACCATTCTCCGTTAAAACCAATTTAGTCAGATTTTTGCCTCCAACGAAACTGCTCTTAACTGTTCACTCTAAATGTGAACAATATCCATCATGTTGCCAAATCCAGCAGCCCGGTCCTACCTTCGCCTGCCTATCAGCAGGATTTGGCACAGTTGATCACTCCCTCTTTTTTGATACACTTTTTCATTTGGCTTGCAGGACACAACATTCTCTGGTTTTTCTCCTATCTCACTGGCTGCGCCTTTTAATCTCCTTGGTTGTTTCTTCCTCTTTCTCTCAGACCCTTGAATGTTGCAGTGCCCCAGGGCTCAGTTTTCTTTGACTATACTGATTCCGTTGGTGAAAAAAGCAGTATTATGGCTTTAAATACCAGTGATAGGCTGCTGACCTCCAAATGTATATCTCCAACTCAGAACACATTCACAGGCTCCAGATTTGTATGTCCTTGGATGTAAAATAAACATCTTAAACACAAAATGTCCGAATTTGAACTGATCTTACGGCCAAAACCAGCTCTACCCTCAGCTTTCTCTTAGTTAATACAACCCCACCTTCCTATTCAGCAAATGAAAAATGCTGGAGCCCTCTTTGACTTCTCCCTTTCTCTCACAGCTCACATCCATTCCAACCACAAATCTCATTTGCTGTACTTTCAAAATATATTCAGAATCTGAATGCTTTTCCCCACCTTCTCTGCTGCCACCTGCTGTATGCCATCATCTCTCACCTGGCTACCGCAGTAGCCTCTTAACAGTTCTCCCACTTCCACCCTTGCCCCTTTATAAGACTCTCAACATGGCGGCTAGAGTGATTCTTTTAAAACACTCTTGTATCCATCTTCTGTTCATAATCCCCAACTGTCCTCCCCCTGGCACAGAGTAAAAGACAATGGCTTACTAGACCTTACAGGACTGAAAACACCATCTTGCTTACCTCCCTGACCTCATCTCCAACTGCTCTTCCCCTTGATCACTCCGCTCCAGTCACATCAGTCCCTTCTTCTTCCTAGAACATGGGCCGGACAAGCTCCCACCTTAGCACCTACACTTTAGCTGTTCCTTCTGTGTAGATGTTATTCCCAGCTTGGTTAAATCCATAACTTTTTCATGTCTTTGCTCAAATGTCACCATATCATGGAGGCTTACCTTTATCACCTCATTTATTACCACCTCATTTATTACTGCAATGACACAACTGCACACACACACACACACACACACACACACTGCCAGTGCCCACTCACCCTGTCTCATTTTTTTAAAATTGTCTGGGGACTTCCCTCATGGTGCATTGGTTAAGAATCCTCCTGCCAGTGCAGGGGACAGGGGTTTGAGCCCTGGTCCGGGAAGATCCCACATGCCTCGCAGCAACTAAGCCCATGCGCCACAACTACTGAGCCTGCACTCTAGAGCCTGTGAGCCACAACTACAGAGCCCACGCATCACAACTACTGAAGCCCGTGTTCTGCAACTAGAGAAGCCACTGCAATGAGAAGCCCACAAACTGCAACAAAGAGTAGCCCCCGCTCGCTGCAACTAGAGGAAGCCTGCACACAGCAACAAAGACCCAACGCAGCCAATAATTAATTAATTAATTTTTTTAAAAATTTCTGTCATTTGTCATATTCTAAGGTATTTAGTAATTTATTTATTTATTTATTTTTATTCACTATCTTTCCCTTCTTCCCTCCTCTTCCTCCTACAATGCAAAATGAAACCTCTTTGAGGGCAGAGATCTTTATAATAGTCACTGATCTGTCCTAAACCTAGAACTTCACGTAACCTATTCAATAAATCAATAAACAATGTCCTCCTAGAATTTACCACCAAGACATTTTAGGTATAGGTTCTATAGCTAATTAGTAGAAGAGCTAAAACTTGAACTCAGATATTATTATTACAAGTTCAGTGACCTTTCCACTCTCTTGCTCTACATTCCAGACAAGAACAAGCCTTTCTCAAACCCTTGAAATACCAATATTATTTGTTAAATTTTGACAACTTAATGAGAGTAAAATATATTACTTTAAGTATTTGATTATTAGGGCAAATATTTTTCATGTTTTTTGCTAAATTAACTGAATTGATGGTATATTTTGCACTTCCAAAACTTCTGTTTTGTGGCCAAGAATGATTGCTTTCTTAGACCTCTATTCTTTCTCTTTACTACCGTTACCAACGCTATTTTCTTTTATAGCCCATTTTACACAAAGAAACTAAGGTTTTATCACTTTAGGAGAGTTTGTGTGCATGCTAATGAGAAAAAACACAGCCAAGTTGAAATCAGAGGCTGTGGTGGATGCCTCCCTATTTCTGTGAGTCATTCTAGCACATCAGTATTGCAAAGCTTACAACCAAAATTCACTCCTCAGAGAAACTGCAAATCGCTACGTGTTAAGTTGCTTGAAAATAGTCAAAAGCACAAATTTTTAAAACTCAAGTGCCAATGATGTACTGTCATTGGATTGAATCATTACAACAAACACCTTAAAGTAGGGGATAGAACACAGATGGAAAAAGAAAAAGAAACGGGAATCCAAAGTTAGGACTATGTAGAGTTAGAAATTTTTCTGCTTTGGGCAACCCTCTGCTCCTCCAGGTGGTGGCAGGAGGAAGGCAGCAGAAGCAACAATGAACTGTCAAAGTAAAAATGTTTTAATGTTACAATTGTGACTCATAAATATTAAGTATGTCAAAATTTACATAACTCATTCATGAGAGAACCAGCAGGATGATAAATCTGGCTCAAAGAGGATATGGAGAACTGAGTAGTTATAGAAACTGAAGGAAGAATGTTGGAATAGATTACTAGGTTAGATACAAAACTGGTTGATATTCTACAAAGCAATAAAATCATCATCTCAGGGTTATATTTTCTATAAACGGAAATCATTTGCACCTCTACCAGATAAAACTTTATACATTAACATGTAATATCACAGAATACGGGCCCTGATCAATACAAAATAATATGTCAAACAAAAGGATAATTATCCGAAAGAATTAAGTAATTCTTGGGTGGGCCTGTTAGACAATGTTACATTATGATGCTGAAAAGACACACAGCCATCCCTTTGCTTTATTTCCAAATTTTTAATAATTTTTTTTAACAGAACTGACACAGGAGAGCCTTCTCTTGAAAAGCTGCCTTTGAAGAAATACTCTATTCTACTCCATTAGAAAGTGTATATGGTCTGTTTTGAGAACCCCCCCTGGTTCAAACGCTAAAAGGATCCCTTCAGATCACAGCCTATCTTAGTACAGAGTATTTTGCTTGAATATAATTATATCTCTTCTAAACAAGAATATAATTTATTAATTAATGATTGAATGAATTCCATATTTCAGTCTGACTGATAAAATTCTCTATATTCAAAGAATTTCAACTGTATTTCAGAAATGGAAAGCACCGTAGTGAAGAGTCTTAGAGTAAAATGATGTCCAGAAAGGTTAAGCAATTTGCCCAAGGTCACCCTGTGACCCTCAAACTTAGCTCATAGAGAAACTTAAAGCAGAAAAACACATGGGGTTATAACAGCTGTAGAAATTCCAGCTTCTGTGGTTGGTCTCTCTATAACCATGTTCTCTAACCCTCAAGTCATGCTGCTGTGCCAGAAAACAGGCTTTATAGCAAGGAGCTCATGTTTAAGGACTGTGAGGACTTTCTGACTATTAGTAATTTTCTCCAGTAAGATGCACAGCAAAAGAAATAGGTTAATTCAACTGCAAAAAACAAAATGATGAAAGCTTAGACGTAGCACCATTTAAATTGGCTAGTCACATCATTTCATCTTTCATAACTTGACCATTGCTTTTTCTAATTGTTTTTCCAGAGAGAAAACTGCCTCCTTAACAAACACTTTCATTTTAGAAAATAAGGCCATATTGGTGAAATAATCAGGTTTTCAAAAGATAAGAGTATATGCTGATACCAAAAACACAAGGGATTTTGACTAGTGAATAACCTTGATGGCAGATTAGAAGACACTCATCTTCTTTTTAATTCTCCTTATCTACAAATTGAATTTCGAACACAGGATGGGCTGGTAGCGTTGAGAGTGAGTTTTGTTACTTACTCTCAAGTACTTATGTCAGTCATGATAATTATGCTTGAGCAATAACAGTCTTTCATCATGAATTTGTGGAATACTGATTCTTCTCCTACCAAAATTATTCACTTAAAACCAAGGACTTGGTATTCCAAGATGAATCTCAATGAGTGTTCAAAATTGGTTGCTAATTCCTGCTTTGATTCTGCAATCCCTAAATTACTCTGAACAATAGTCTTCACACAATTTAAAGTTAATTCAAATCTACATTAGTTTAAAATACATGTGCATACAACATGGCACTTTTACATTTAGGGAGACGGAGAAAACTGTCAGACAAATAGGATAATGAAAATGGACGGTCAAAATTCTGAAAACTTTAAGAATAGTTGTAATATGAAAAATACACCTTCTTAGTTATATTTAAAGTTTTAGCTCCATATTATCTCCTAATTATCTTAAATCCTAAGAGGAGGCTTAATACTTACTACCCAACCTGGACTATTCAAAATATATATTTTATTAAAATCCTCCAAATATACCATTCAAAATGACTGAATAAAAATCTTTTAAAATGGAATCTGATGATTCTTATTCAGCTCTCTCAAGGTTGTTAGTAAACACTCACCTTTTAAAATAAATGAATATATCCTAATACAGAACAGAGGTTTCAAGAAAATTTAGACAGCTTAAGCTGCCCAAAGCAGTATTTCCTAATAGTGTTCTTGTCACATTCAAATGATTTCATATTCTCCTACTTTGGCTAAATGTATACTAAAAAGAAGTGTTACTAGTTTGATACAAGTGAGTGACCAGAATGGGGGGTTTTGGTGGCACCAACCCCATGCTCTGACATGACAAACTGGAGCCGTCAAAGGGCAGCGATCCTTTATGAGTGAGAAACCAGCCCCTGAATTCTGGGGAAACTTCTGCATCTCCATTCTGCTAGAAAAAACAAAGTGTCTAATTGTTCTTAAAAATAACATGAAAGGACAATAATTCTGGTGGGGGTTTTTTGTTTATTTGTTTGTCTTTGTTAGCATTTGAATTAAATGTATGTGTATGCCTAGGAGAAAGAGGGAGCTGAAATTCCCAGGTCCTAAAATCTAGAAACTCGTTGAGTGAAAGGTTCAAAAATGTCCTTTGGCCACTGAATCATGTCTGTATTCCAGCTGACCATTTCCCCCGCCTTTAGACCTCCTTAAAGTCACTAGAAATTTATATCTTGAGGGATTTGTATCATTTTATTTTATTTTTTTTTTTTTTTTTTCTTTTTGCGGTATGTGGGCCTCTCACTGTTGTGGCCTCTCCCATTGCGGAGCACAGGCTCCGGATGCGCAGGCCCAGCGGCCATGGCTCACGGGCCCAGCCGCTCCGCGGCATATGGGATCCCCCCAGACCGGGGCACGAACCCGTATCCCCTGCATCGGCAGGCGGACTCTCAACCACTGCGCCACCAGGGAGGCCCTGTATCATTTTAAAAACAAAATTCCTTACTAGAACTCATACACAAAGTCACTAAGGTCATGCTTTCACTTACTCTAGGGAATTGATAAGTGGGGATAATTTCAACAGATTTCTCCTCTCTCATACTCCTTGAGTTTCCTATATCAGGTGAGTATTCATACAGATTGAAATATGAAAGGAGTGGAAATTAACAATGATTTTTTTTGCCTAGGGCATGAAAGATGCTAGCAAAATGCTACCTTAAAAGGGTTTGGTGGTCCATCCAGCTTCACAGGTGATCCATAAAAGGGTTAAAAAAAAAAAAAGAAAAAAAAAAGGTTTTTATTAGATGAAGAGAAAAGTCCCAAACTGGAAATGTCAAAGATAATCTAAGCCAAAGGAGACATTCTAAAGTCGGTGGTGACATCATTGCCTTTCACCTTCCTGTCAACAGACACTGTATATTTTTTAATGGAATTATATGAAAACATGTTTATGTAATTCTAAAAGAATGAAATATCGCTATCTCAAGAGATAATACATTTTCCCAACGTATACGTGCCCTTGGGGATTTTAGATTAGAACGGAATATGTGCCTTATATATCTAAGCAAGGTTAAAAAAAATGTGCTTAATAATAAAATTTAGCAAATACACTGGGAACATGACATGCCTTAAAGTTATCATTTATAATGAAAACAAAAATAATCTGAGAATAAAGACTTCTTTGAAGAAATAAGAGAAATAAATTCACAATCATGTAGATGGTCAATGCTGAAGCTAGAAATTGAATTCACTAACATATTTCTATGCCCTGTTAGTAATAAGTCCCTAGGTTTCCATACTGTGTTCAGTCTTTTTGTTGTTGTTTTTAATTGTTGTTTTAACAAATGGAAACATTTTATATGTAAAATAAATGAGAAATTAATGAGTATAAACTACTACAACAATCTTGGTAGCACATGTACAAGATATAAAATAAATGCTTTAAAAAGTACTTAAATTACTCAAATCCTAGCTCTGAATAAATGGGCCCACATCAAGGAAAACACATAATCAAGCCAGACATGCAGAAATTGGTAAGTAGCGTTAGCCAGCCACATGGATCTTGCCCTCCTAGCCTCCCAGGCTCAGTAGATCTATGCTGTACTATTCCCTGGGAAGGACTGGTGTTTTCCTTTTTGTAGTTCACAGGTAGCAAGGTCAAGTTTGAATCTACTTGACTTTGTCTCTTTGTAAGCAGCAAGTCTCCTGTAACCAAGGCAACTGATATTGGCTCTGATTACCTATTCCATATTGTTGTGCTGTCCAGGGTTATTTTCACAGCCATAATGAATCTCTTTAATAACTTCAGGGCTCCAGGTAATATAGACAATCTTGGGACGTCTTTTTCTAAATAAGAGGAGATGCTTGCATTCTCCTAGATACAGAGAGTTTCAGTATACCTCTCACCCATCATTAATATCTTATACTACCATAAAACATTTGTCAAAGCTAAACCAAAACAGAACAAAATCCTTGATACATTATTATTAACTGGTCTCCTAGTTAATAATAATTTGGATTATTAAATATTAATAAATATTTGGATTTCATCAGTTTTTCTAATAATATCCTCTTTGTGTTCCAGGATCTAAGGGTGACACACTTCATTTACTCATTATATCTCCCTAGTCTCCTCTAGTCTATGACAGTTTCCCGGTATTTCCTGGGACAACTTTCCAGTATTTTCCAGGTTTCTCTACTGGGAAGTTACTATTTCTCCCTTCCTATAGTCTCTTTTTAAAATTAAGTCATTAAGTCTAGCCCACCTTCAAGGCAGAGAGGGTCCATCTCCTGAAGAGGAGAATATCAATATATACAAAATAGAATTCTTTTGTAAGGAAGGTTTGTATCTTCTCCTCCAAACTCTTTATATGTGTCCCATCTCAGTACACACACACACACACACACACACACACACTCCCAGTGTTACTCTCTGTGTCCTTCTCCTAACTGTCTCCCCCCATTCACTCCGTACTGGCTACACTGGCTTCTATGCTATTTATCAACCCATCAGGCATGCCCTCACCTTAGGTAAACTTACTCTTTATTCTGCCTGAAATGCTTTTTCCCCACTTATCCACACGGCTCATTTCTTCACCCCTTCAGGTCTTTACTCAAATGTTATTCTCTTAGTGAGGACTTTCTTGGCAACCCTATTTAAAATTACAATCTCCCCTCCTAATCACTGCCCATCACCTTCCTACTCAACACTACTTATTCCATCTCCCTGATTTAATCTTTTCCATAGCACATGGTCATACATGCTATGCATTTTGTTTATTTATCTTTTTATTGTCTAGGCAACCCCTTGAGAATGCCTAAAAGCAAAATGGTTATCTCCTGTGGTAATCACTGTTTCCTCAATCCTTGGAACTATCTCTGCCCCTTTGTAGAAACTCAAAAATACATGTTGAATGAAATTATTTTTTTCAATATCTTTTTTTCAGGATCATTTTTTTTCAGGATCTTAGTCATTTCAAGCTTCTGGGACTCCTCACTTTTCCCTGGGGGCTGTATCTTTGTTCGTGGGCATATGCAGAGTCATTGCAGCAGGGGGAGAGCACCTGGTCCATGGTTATTAAAGATGATAGTAATAAGGCAAGCAGAAGTAAATGACGTGAAATCTGTATATTCACCAAGATTTCCAATTGAATGGTCCATGAACTCTGCATCCTCCTCATTCCCACTGTGATGTCCCTTCAGGTCCTCTCACCCTCCAGCCCAAACCTTCTCAGAGATCAGGAATGCTCTGCTGTCTGAGACCTGTGAAGCTGCCTGCAGCCTATTTGTCTACGCCCGCCCCACTACTGATTCACCATGCCAGCACCAAGCAAGCCAGTGGGTTCATGGAGAAGCTAACAGTCTCCTCGGGCTACATTCTTTAAAATGAATCACATGGGGCTTCCCTGGTGGCGCAGTGGTTAAGAATCTGCCTGCTAATGCAGGGGACACAGGTTCGATCCCTGGTCCGGGAAGATCCCACATGCCGTGGAGCAACTAAGCCTGTGCGCCACAACTACTGAGCCTGTGAGCCACAACTACTGAGCCCGCGTGCCAGAACTACTGAAGCCCGCATGCCTAGAGCCCGTGCTCCACAAGAGAAGCCACGGCAATGAGAAGCCCGTGCACCGCAACGAAGAGTAGCTCCTACTCACCACAACTAGAGAAAAACCCGTGCACAGCAACGAAGACCCAATGCAGCCGAAAATAAAACAAATAAATAAATTCAAAAAAAATAATAAAATAAAATGAATCAGATCTTTTCCATAGCTTCCTCCAAACTTTATGTGGAGTTGCAATCACCCTCTCTATCTTGGTGGGTGGGAGTGTTAAGGACATAATTAACGCTTGAAAATTCTTGTCTTCATCTTCAGTGCAGAAAAGATTTGTAAATTTCTTTTGTGTGTGTGTTGGAGGAGTGGGTAGAGGTGGTGGCACAACTCTCTCACACTTACAGTTAATGGATAAACTTTACATACGAATATCTGTTAAGACCTTCGACTCTTGATAGTCAAAGTAAAGCTTGTACAATTCCAAAAAAAAATATTTTTTCTCTCAGAAAGCTCTTGCAAATCAAAAGCACCCAGGCTTCCAAGACTTGGAAGTCTACTATGGATATTTCAATGTATTTAGAAGTGCAAATAGCATTTTCCTCTTTCCTGACTCTTCCGTGTCTGGCCATCCCTGGAACAAATGAATGCCTCCTGAGGCCACAGAGGGTGTTAGTTCAGTGAGGGAGTCGATGGTTGGGAGGTGGAACAAACCAAGAGAAACAAAACCCACCCTGATAGTTCCCAAATTTACTCTGCCATGCAGAATATTCTGCTCCAATTTTTATGAAAACTCAGAAGTGCAGGCCACCTAACTTGTTTCTGAACAAGACAGCCAGACGGGGTCTCTTGTACCAAGCAAGTGTCAGGAAATGGTGCAAACCTGGCCCCAGTTGACTTGCCTAAGGCCATGATGGCCAATAAATAGCTTCATTGGTTTAGCTCAGGAAGAGACATAGCTAGGAAAATGTTATCATGCAGTAACTAAGTGGTCTAGAGTAGTGGTCTCCAGTATAGTCGAGGAATTCTAGAAAAATTATTAGAACTATTATTTCTATTTTATCTAAAGAAAAATAATAAAGTAGTTTAGCTTTGTTATTATCTCATACACCAGTTGACCCTGGCACCTTGCCTAGTTCTGTATGTTAAGTGGTTGTGTACACATTAAATTCCTAAACGGTCTTGAGACAAGAGTGGGAGTTTCATGAAATCGAGAGTGGCACCTGCTCTTGTTCATCTGCCTTCAGTATATTATGATATATTATAGCTAACCTGTGCCTGGTAGAGCAGCCATACTCATCTGAAATTAAATTTGCTGATGTGGCTTTTCAGTAAGGAAATCAGCCCCTGAAGTAATCCAGCACCACATACAAGCTGTTAGAGAAAGCAAGTCAAACTCTCAACAAATGGATAGATTAATATTTTACTGGACTAGCACTGTGACCACTTTCAACTGTAGTATATTATCTTGTTTTAGCTACACTAACCTTCAAATGTTGGGCAAGTGACTTAAAGGAGTTGCTATAATATAAACACAGATAAAAGATACTACTAATAAGATAAACAGAAGTAAATTTTAAAATGGCAGCAATGACCCACAAAAGAACTCTTAGCCACACACAGACAAAAGCAAGGACAGTTTAATCCAGAGGCTCCCAAACATTCTCCATTCACAATGTCTTGATGTCTCAGTAGTTTTTTCTTGGTAGCCCTAGATTAAAAAAAAAAAAAAAAGTTTAAAAATTCAATAGTTTCATTTATTAAGTAGTTAGATCCAAAGAATTTAAGTATTTCTTTCCTAACAACTTAGTAGTCATTTGAAAAAAAGTAATACACATAAATTGAAAAAAGAATTTATCTCATTCTTTAACAGTGACAGTTACTAATAGGATAAATGCACCTGCTGGGGTCTACACAGCTTCTCAAACCTTGGAATCAGATTGGACACACCACTCTCTTTTCCTGTTCCACACTGATTTTCAGAGGCACTGCTTTTTATTCCAGCAACCACCAAAAACCTAGGACTGCAAATATATGCCATCACTGAAAATATTATAGCATTACATAATGTTGAAAATGGAATCTACCTTGTGCTGGTAGTTCACTCACGTCCTATCCAACAGATGTTGATTTTTGCTGTGTTTCACTCAAAAGTTTAAAATATCCTGCTGCATCTCTGTGTAAGACCCTTGGAAAAAATGCCTAAGTCCAAGACTGGGGCAGAAGATCCACAAGGTAAGTCTAGAATATTTTCTCATATTCATAGGGGGAAGGAAAAAAACTCTTAAAAACTACTAGAGTTATATCAGAAGGATTCTGGAGCCAACTTAAAGAGGTTCTCATTGGCCAGAGGTGGGATAATTTAAGCATGTTAAGAATAATATCTTTAGGGGCTTCCCTGGTGGCTCAGTGGTTGAGAGTCCGCCTGCCGATGCAGGGGACGCGGGTTCATGCCCCGGTCCGGGAGGATCCCACATGCCGCGGAGCGGCTGGGCCTGTGAGCCATGGCTGCTGAGCCTGCGCTCCGCAACGGGAGAGGCCACAACAGTGAGAGGCCCGCGTACCGCAAAAAAAAAAAATATATATATATATATATATATATATCTTTAATAGATTGAAACGTATCCGTTTGTTTAAATCCTTGTCTTAATAATAATGATTTAAAAATCCAGTTGGTCATCTTGTAATATATATCAAGTCATTATTTTGAAAGCTGGTAAATAAATAGAAATAATCTAGCATTTCTCCTCCCTCTCTTCTTCTTCTTTTTTTTTTTTGCTTTATCTATTACAGTATTTTTAGTCTTTATTTTTTATTGTATTGTATTATTTTTTATAATATTTTATAATATTATTATTATTATTTTATAATATTATATTATAATATAATATATTATATTATAATATTTTATATTATTATTATTATTATATTATTATTTTATAATATTACATACAATATTATATTAGTTTCAGTTGTACAACATCATGATTCAACGTTTATATACATTACTAACTGATCACTATGATAAGTCTAGCAACGATCTGTCTCCATACAAAGTTATTACAATATTGACAATATTTCTTATGCTGTTTCTTATATCTTTTTGACATTTATTTTCTAACTGGAGCTATATATTTTGTAGCTCTCAGTCTTCTCACCTTTTTCACCCAACCCCCCCACCTCCCCTTCTTCTGGCAACCGCCAGTTTGTTCTCTGTATCTATGGGTCTGTTTCTGTTTTATTTGGTTGTTTGTTTTTTAGATTCCACATATAAGTGAAATCATACTGTACTTGTCTTCTTCTGTCTGACTTATTTCACTTTGCTTAATACCCCCAGGTCCATCGATTTTGTCACAAATGGCAAGATTTCATAATTTTTATGGCTGAATAATATTCCATTGTGTAAATAAAATATACCACATCTTCTGTATTCATTCATCTATCAGGTGACACTAAGGTTGCTTCTCTATCTTGACTATTGTGAATAATGCTGCCATGAACATTGGGGTACATATATCTTTTTGAATTAGTGGGGTTTTTTTTCCAGAAGTGGAATTGCTGGATCATATGGTAGTTCTATTTTCAATTTTTTGAGGAATCCTCATACTTTTTTCATAGTGGCTGTACCAATTTACATTCCTACCAACCAATAGGAGGGCTCCCTTTTCTCCACATCTTCACCAACACTTGTTATTTGTTGTCTTTTTGATAACGGCCATTCTGAGAGGTCCAGAGTGATATCTAATTGTGGTTTTGATTTTCATTTCCCTGTTGATCAGTGAATTGAGCAATTTTTCATGTGTCTTTTTTCCATCTGTATGTCTTCCTTGGAAAAAGTTTATTCAGGTCTTCTGCTTATTTTTTAATCAAATTGTTTGTTTTTTTGATATTGATTTGTGAGAGTTCTTTATATATTTTGGATATTGACCCTTTATCAGACATACAATTTGCAAATATCTTCTCCCATTCAGTAGGTTGCCTTTTTGTTGTATTGATTATTTCCTTCACTGTGTAAAAGCTTTTTAGTTTGTTGGGTTTTTTTTCTTTCTTTCTTTTTTGCATTTGTTTGCTATTGCTTTTATTGCTCTTAACTTACAGATTGAAAAAAATTATTGCTGCAACATCAAAGAGTGTACTGCATGCCTTCGTCTAGTAATTTTATGGTTTCAAGATTTATATTTAAGTCTTTAACTTATTTTGACTTTATTTTTGTATATGGTGTGAGAAAGGGGTCCAGTTTCATTCTTTTGCACATAGCTACCCAGTTTTCCAAACACCATTTATAGAAGAGACTGTCTTTTCCCCCCACTGTATATTCTTGCCTCCTTTGATTAATTGACCAGTTAAGCATGGGTTAATTTCTGGGCTCTCCATTCTGTTCCATTGATCTATGTGTCTGTTTCTGTGCCAGTGTCATACTTTTTGAATACTATAGCTTTGTAATATAACTTAAAATCAGGGAGTGTGATATCTCCAACTTTGTTTCTCTTTCTCAAGATTTTTCTGGTTACTTGGGGTCTTTTTGGGTTCCACACAAACTTTAGGATTGTTTGTTCTAGTTCTGTGAAAAATGCCATTTGGTATTTTGTTAGAGATTCCATTGAATCTGTAGATTGCTTTGGATAATACATTTTAACAATATTAATTTCCAACCTATAAGCACAGTGTATCTTTCCATTTGTTTGTGTCATCTTCAATTTCTTTCATCAATGCCTTATAGATTTAGAGTACTGGCCTTTTACTTCCTTGGTTAAATTTATTCCTAGGTGTTTTATTCTTTTTGATACAATTGTAAATGGTACTGTTTTTTAAATTTCTCTCTGATTGCTTTTTTTTTTCATTTCTGATTTTATTTATTGAGCCTTCTTTTTTCTTCATGAGTCTGGCTAAAGGCTTACCAATTCTGTTTATCTTTTCAAAGAGCCACCTGTTAGTTTCAGCTGTTGATCTTTTCTTCTTTTTCCTTTTCTTTCTTTTTTTGTCTCTATATCATTTATTTCCACTCTGATCTTTATTATTTCCTTCTACTAATTTGGGCTTTTTTTGTTCTTCTTTTTCTAGTTCCTTTAGGTATAAGGTTAGATTGTTTGAGATTTTTCTTATTTTCTCTCTTTCTTATATAAACTGAATCATTGGGTAACCAAATACTAGATGAAGGGTGTTTCTCTTTATACAAGTATTGCAGCTAGCTAGTAAATAAAGAAGGGATGAAATAATTATAGAATATTACCATTTTGCAACATCTAATAAATTATAAAATCTTGAAATCAATTATAAATGGTTGGGACCATCACAGGAGAGAGAGAGCGAGAGAGACAGAGGATCCAGACACTTGATAAATTTGACAACACACAAATTTTAAACTTTAAAACACCATAAAAGTCAAAATACAAACAAGCTGGAAAAAAATATAATATACATATTAGAAAATAAGTTAATTTCTTTAACATTTAGAGAACTCTTAAAAATCAGTTTGAAAAAATTAAATATGCCAATAAAAATAGATGAAAACATGAAACATCAGTTCCCAGAAAAATAAATACAAGGACATTTATTTCAGCTTTGTTTATAATAGTCAAGTCTTGCAAATACATGTTCATCAGTGATAAAAAGAAAAAATAAAAAGATGGAGAGGAATATATAAATAAAAATAAAATTAAAAGACATGTCAACCGGGCTTCCCTGGTGGCGCAGTGGTTGAGAGTCTGCCTGCCGATGCAGGGGACACGGGCTCGTGCCCCAGTCCGGGAAGATCCCACATGCCGCGGAGTGGCTAGGCCCATGAGCCACGGCCGCTGAGCCTGCAACGTCCGGAGCCTGTGCTCCACAACGGGAGAGGCCACAACAGTGAGAGGCTCGCGTACCGCAAAAAAAAGAAAAGAAAAGAAAAAAAAAAAAGACATGTCAATCAATCACAATGTGTGGACATTATTCAAATGATGACTCAAATGAAAATATTTTTTAAAAAGGAATGACATTTATGAAACAATTGGAAATTTGAACATTGAATATTTGATAACAAGGAATTAGTGTTACTTTTTTTCATCTGATAATGTTTATATTTTTTGTTTTTGGGGTTTCTTTTTGTGGTACGCAGGCCTCTCACTGTTGTGGCCTCTCCCGTTGTGGAGCACAGGCTCCGGACGCGCAGGCTCAGCGGCCATGGCTCACAGGCCTAGCCGCTCCGCGGCATGTGGGATCTTCCCAGACCGGGGCACGAACCCATGTCCCCTGCATCGGCAGGCGGACTCTCAACCACTGCACCACCAGGGACGCCCAATGTTTATGTTTTAAAAAGCCCTTTTCTTTTAGAGAGTCATACTGAAATAGTTATGGATGAAATGACATGATATCTGAAATTTCTTTCAAAATAAATAAGGGAGAGAGAGGTGTAGATGAGCCACGAATGGCTATAAGTTGATAGTCAGTGGACTTGGGTACTAAGTACATGTATTTTCAGGAAATATTTTGTCTACTTTATTGTATATTCAAATTCTAATAATAAAATGAGTTTTGGGCTTCCCTGGTGGTGCAGTGGTTGAGAATCCGCCTGCCTATGCAGGGGATACGGGTTCGTGCCCCGGTCCGGGAAGATCCCACATGCCGCGGAGCAGCTGGGCCCGTGAGCCATGGCCGCTGAGCCTGCGCATCCGGAAGCCTGTGCTCCGCAATGGGAGAGGCCGCAACAGTGAGAGGCCCGCGTACCTCAAAAAAAAAAGAAAAAAAATGAAGTTTTAATTTTGTAAAAAAATAAAAAAGAGCCAAAGAGGAGACAGTATAGCTTAATTTTTAGGAGCACAGGTTTCAGAGTCCAATGCCTAAATTCAAATTTTAGCTCCATGGGGCAATTATCTGAGCAGTTGCTTTCTCAGTTTTCTGATCTGTAAATTTGAAGTGGTAATAACACCCACCTCACTGGATTGTCCTAAAAATGACCTTGAATAACACCCTAAATTTGGCAGACAGAATGCCATTGACTTTGAGTTCAGAAAATCGTAACATGGATGTAATTCTTCCTATTATGTACACTATTAGTTCTAAATTGTTCCCACACCATCCTTATCAGTGTAAATCATCAGAATCCCAGAATAAGAGTGATATTTTGAAAATTCTACACAGAGACTCTAGTATGCTTGCCACAGGGGTCACGATTCTGCAGACCATTACTCGGGCAGTTTCTTGGGGATGCTCACATGGCAAGAAGCCAACAGCTAGCACCAACTTGCCAATCATGTGAGTGAGCCACCTTGGAAGTGCATCTTCCAGCCCCAGTTAGAGCTTCACATGGCTGCTGCCCCAGTTAACAACTGACTCAACTTCATTAGAAACCCTGAGCCAGAACCACCAAGCCAAGACACTCATGAATTCCTGACTGGTAAAAACAATAAATACTATGAGTGATAATAAAATAAATTAGTGACCATTTAAAGCCACTAAGGTTTGGAGTAATTTGTTACACAGTAATGGATAACTAATACACATATAAAGATATGTGAACATTAAGATTCACTGGTAAATATAAATTCAGCTGTAAAATGCTACTCCAGTTTGCATAATTCTCAGAAAAAAAAATGTTCTGGAGTGCACTACAGAGAAGTTCCTTTACAATATCAGCAGTGGTCATGATTAATATATGGACAAATTAACAAAGCAGATTAAGCGTTGGCTCAAAAAAACAAACAAAAAAAAAGAATTCGCCTTATTGGGCTATATCATCCACTTGTTTGAAAACAAAGTGTGTTTCTGAAAAATAAACATTTGATTAAAAACTATCTAATGTAAAGCATAAGAGGTAATACGGATTGTCAGCAACAAACTGCTCCTGATGGCACGTGTAATTTGGGTTTGTGGTCAATTTATTTTTTTTCTCAATTGATCTTAGTATTCTTGTTGGAACCATCTGGCAATACTATTTCCAAATATGCACTGGAAGTTCCAGTATGGAACTTTGCATGGAGCTATGCAAATAAGGTCAGGGATAGTTAGAGCTATAAACTGTAATTGACAAAGACTTCGGTTGAACAGAAGGTCTTCTATTTGTCAAATGCTGTGCTAGATGCTTGAACCAGAAAACTCAGTCAAGTGTGAATTTTTAAAAACTCAGAGTCTGAAAATTCTTTTAAGTAATAAAGACATTGATACAAGGGATTAATCAATTCAAAAAGGATGGGAGGAGAACCAAAATGAAAATCAGGGGCCACAGAGAACTAAGATGACTGAAGAAGACAAGGGGCCAGCCAAGAGTTATGTGACTTCCCTGCTGAAGAGAGATTGGAAGTTCAGTTAACACCATCACGATGCCTGTTAGGTTTAGGTTTTTCTCTAATATAATTATGATATTAAATTTTTTTTTTTTTTGGCTGTGTTGGGTCTTTGTTGCTGCACGCAGGCTTTCTATAGTTGCAGTAAACAGGGGCTACTCTTCATTGCAGTGCACGGGCTTCTCATTGCAGTGGCTTCTCTTGTTGCAGAGCACGGGCTCTAGACGTGCAGGCTTCAGTAGTTGTGGTGCATGGGCTTAGCTGCTCCGCAGCATGTGGGATCTTCCTGGACCAGGGCTCGAACTCATGTCCCCTGTATTGGTAAGCAGATTCTTATCCACTGTGCCACCAGGGAAGCCTGATACTAATTATTGAGTAAACTCAACTCTCAATTAACTCTCATTCCATGGGGTGGGTCCTATCAGCCTCGGTATTTCCAATAATGATATAAATTGTAATTGTAAAACATTTATACAGAAATATGTATATCACACTATAGTTAATCTTTTAAAACTTAAAAAAAAATTTTTAATTAATTAATTTATCTTTGGCTGTATTGGGTCTTCATTACTGTGTGCAGGCTTTCTCTACTTGCAGCAAGAGGGAGCTACTCTTTGTTGAGGTGTGCAGGCTTCTTGTTGTGGTGGCTTCTCTAGTTGTGGAGCACAGGCTCTAGGTGCTCGGGCTTCAGTAGTTGTGGCACACGGGCATCAGTAGCTGTGGCTCGTGGGCTCTAGAGCACAGGCTCAGTAGTTGTGGCTCACAGGCTTAGCTGCTCCGCAGCATGTGGAATCTTCCCGGACCAGGGCTCGAACCCATGTCCCTTGCATTGGCAGGAGGATTCTTAACCACTGCGCCACCAGGTAAGTCCCTAAACCTTTTGAACTAAAAATAAAATTTTTTAAGAACTAATTTGGTAAATGTACGTACCCTAAACCTACTAATTTCCCTTCTAAGGAGCTACCTTAAAGAAAAATCTTGCACATTTGTACAAGAAGATGTGTAGAAAATATACTTTCCTGTATTGTTTATAATAGGTAATATTGGAAAGTTTAATGGGATATTAAAATATAATTTCTTTCATTGCTTTTCATTTTAGGGTTTGCCTAGTTGTTCTTGCTTGTTTATTTTTCACATTATCTTTAGATTCAATTTGTCTAGCTCTAGGGGAAAAGTTCACTGGTATCTTTATTGGTTTTGCCTTAAACTTATATATTAACTAGAGAAAGTTGACATTTCTATGAGGTTAAGTCATTCCATCCAAGAGCAAAGAATATCTTTGCATTTGTTTAAGTTATCTGGGTTTTTTTCTTTCATACAGTTTGCAGAGCCATCCCTCTCTTACTCTTAGATCATTGGTGTGGGTGGCATTGAGCCAAATCTGACTGAGGGGAAAGAGTGGGCACACGGCCCAGGTTCTGTCCGTCAGAGTAAATGTTGGGGTCAGGAATGGATATATGACCTGACCTGGACCAATGAGCATCAGCTGGAAAACTGTTTCTGCCTCTATAAGGAAAGAGAGACAGTTTGCTGGGGTTGCTGAGGTGACAGAACATAAAGCTTCAGTTGTTTGGAAAGAGTCTAAGAACAAAGCCAACACCAAGGAAAAGACAAGTCAAGGGATGGAATGAGTCAGGTTCCTGACAACAATCCTTGTACACCAGGATCCAGCCTTGCCTGATCGTGTACCTTGGAGTCAATACATTTAGTTTTTTTTTTTAAACAGTTCAAGTTTAATTTTTATTCCATGCAACTGAAAGAGACAACATGACTAATATAATACTTCTAAAAATTATTTTGGAAATCCGTGTAGCGCATGATTCCATTGTTATCAGATCATTTCTGACTTCTACCTTGGTCACCCTCATCTAACTTTATCTGGATCAAGGTCTTGAGGCAGAGGAAGGACATAGTGAGAGCAGTCCACACACATCATTTTCTCTGCAAACTTTTTTGTCTCTATAGCTGGACAAGAAGGTCTTTGCTTAGAAACATGCAGTTAAACTTATATTAAAGATTTCACCTCTGGAAGAAACGGCCTGGCCCTCTACAGCCACGGGACACTGTATCACACGTATAAGACTCCTGATAACAATGAGTCTGACACATCCTTTTTTTCTGAATGTAAAAATCAGCCTTCCAGCTCTCGTTTTACAAAGCGAAGACATGCTTTGTAACTGACTAAACACATAAAGGACAGAAGGTATGAACCTGGAGCTACTGTTTCTAAGTAGTTGAAATACATGCAGCCAAAAGCTACGGGAGATCTTTAATATACCTGTCCCCGGTTCACACATTCCGCTGCTTCTGACTTGCACCACAAAACACAAAGAGCCCAGCAACACAAGAAACCCAGCAAATGTGCAGACGGCATGTCCCAGCAAGGGCCTCAGCCTCTCACAGCATGGGGCTCTGCCTCTCAGCGATGTGAAAAGCCCATCACAAACACAAGGTTTCCAGCTAATGCTGCAGCCTTCTTACATTGCGGATAAGCAACTTCTCTACTGCTCCTTTTTTCCCACGAATTTCACAGATGGTTCACGTGAATTTGGCACAACCTCATCACCTGAAATTTCCTAAGAAATGACATCTCTACCCCAGGAGAGATGAAGTAAATGTGTAAATGTATTTGAGGATTTTGCCTTAAATATCATGCTACATATTCTAGTTACACTGTATCTTGGCCATCATAATGTGTTTCTTTTTATACATTCTAGATTATATAACATACACTCTCTAAAAAATGTATTAGAATCTCTAAAACTGTTACTTACTTCCATCCATTCCTCTTCCCTTAAATTATTAAGGATTTATTATGTACTCAATTTCTTGAATTCTGTACCAGAACTAATTATTTATTCCATTCCTCCTCTTTTGTTTTCCTCCCCTTTCATTTCCCTCCCCTTTTTATTCCCTCCCTCTAGTCCTTCCTTCTTACTGTGAAGTTCCTTCACTAGGCCCTGGATTACTGTTCTGTGTGTGTGTGTGTGTGTGTGTGTGTATGATAGAGTTTAATGAATCTATTATAGGTACATAATCTGTTAGAAGTATATCAATTCACCCTAAGGTTTGCTTACTGGGGAATTTAGGAATGGTGGAGCAGGTAAATCAAGAGTCTATCTGCAGCAGGAAAAAAAAAAAAAAAAAAAGAATTTCCTCAGAAAAACTCATTCTAAGGGGAGAGTCAAGATGCACAATTTAGTGGTAGGAGGGAGGGTGGTGAGTCCCAGAAAAAAAGGCTACAATTAAAGAGTGAGAAAGCAGGTGATGTCACCATCACAGTTGAGTAGGAGACCCCAGCTTCCACCCCCAACAAAAATCAACAATTAGATAGCTATCCACGAACAAAATTAGCTCTGGGAGAGCTTAGAAGTCCACTTAAGAAACTTCACAACACAGTGGAACAAAATTCCTTCTGAGAATAACCACACACACACAAAAGGAAGAAAAAAATAGCTTCATTTTCCTTACATCATCCTGTCCTCCAGGCTGACATTGCACAGTACCAAGAGGGAACTCTCTGGCTCAAAAGAGTGCCCCTCACCAGGAAAGCGGGAACAAGGTAAGTGACCAACTTCCCCAGACTTTCAGGATGCTTCATGAAACACTCTCTTCAGTCTTGCCCTATCTAGAGACTAACGAAGCTGAGACATCTAGAGATGGCTAGAAACAAGGAAGAAGAGCAGAGGCTAACAGGATCAGACATGCAATGGGAATCATGAAGCGGGGGAATCATGAAGTGGGGGGAGCCATGCAGAGCAGATTCCCAGTGACTGGTTCTGCAGAGGACCCCAGCAGCTTTCACTGCTAAAGAAACCAAGGCAACACAGCTGCCGCAGGCCCCCTACAGATCTCACCACTGAGGTTTCCCCCTGAAGATTTTTCCATTTGCAGACACAGCTCTCTCCTTGCTCTCTCTCCAACCCTTCCCTCCCCTTTCCCCAACAAAGCTGGGATCCATACTGGTAGCCAGTGCTGGCCTCTGCTACTGTGTGAGTGTGAGACACCAGCCTAGATGCTAGCAGCTGTCCCCCAGAACTGTATGTGCTTTGAGGACTACCCCCTCCAGTTGTGCACCTGCAAGACCCTGGCCCAATTCCTGTCACCAGTCTCCAGTGCCATGCACATGCCCATAGGGAGACCCTGAAGCCACAGGAGTACACACGGACAGCCAGGGTCTCCAAAGCTGACTGTAGGCCCAGACCTGACACAGTCTCCTGTCACTGGCCTGCACTGCTGGCTCACCTGTAGCTAACACCTCCAGCTGTACACCTGTTTGCCCCTGGCCCAACTCCCATCACTGGCCTTCACTACCGTATGCATACCTGTGGGGATACCTACAGCCATACAAGTGCACGCTGGCAGCCAGGGCCTCCACAGCTACTAGCATGCCCACAGTTGGCCCCAGCACTTACTGCTGGCCCTGGCCGCAACCACTATGTATATGTCTGCATCCAGCCCCTGCCACTATACAGGCACCTGAAGTCAGCCTCCATGGTCAAGTGTATGCACACCACCAGTGCCAACCACTACTGATGCCCTGTTCTGGTAACTGGAGGCCCTGCTAAAGACCCCAACAGGCCTTACAGCCACTGCAGAACTCCTTCAGTGCTTGCCAAGGACCACACAGTTGTCAACGCCATGGACCTCAGCAGCCTAAGCCAACAAGACATTATACCTCCCCCAGAACCAGAATCACCACAAGCCCCCACATTTGGTGACCTTTACCACTAGACCCCAGTTTGCAGCATGCTACAACATGCACCCACCCTGAGGTGAAGTACTTTCCATACCAAAGTTAGTCTATAATGTCTGAAAGAGGTCACTGCTTCTTCAAATGTGCAGATACCTATGCAAGGCTACAGGGATCATGAAGAATTAGGGAAACATGACGTCACCACAGGAACAGTTAACTTACAGTAACTGACATCCCCAAAATGGAAATATATTAATTTCCTGATAAAAGATTAAAATAATGGCTGTAAACATGTTCAGAGAGCTATAAATGAACAGAGGTAAACAATTTAACAATTATCCATTTGAAATTTTCCAGTCAGAGAAGGAAAGAGGAAAAAGAATGAAAAGGAACGAAGAGAGTCTATGGGATCTATGGAACACAATAAAGAGAAACAATGTGTGCATTACTGGCATGACAGTGGGAGAAGAGAGAGAGAAAGGGACAGAAAGCTACTTAAAGAAATAATGGCTGAGAACTTCGCAAAACTGGGGAGAGATTTGAACATACAAGTTCATGAAGCTCATAAATTTAAACCCAAAATGATTTCCTACAAGAAATATTATAATAAAACTGTCTAAAATAAAAGACAAAGAGAGAATCTTGAAAGCAGCAAGAGAAAAGAAGCTTGTTACTTACAAAAGAACCCCTATAAGTTTATGAGCAAATTTCTCAGCAGAAACCTTACAGGTCAGAAGAGTGAATGATATATTCAAAGTGCTAAAAGAAAAAAAAATTCCAACCAAAAACACTTTTCCCAGCAAACATTGTCCTTCAGAATGAGAGATAAAGACTCCCAAACAAAAGCTGAGGGAGTTCATCACACTAGACTTACCTTACAAGAAATGTTGAAAGGAGTTCTGTAAGTTGTAATGAAAGGATGCTAATTAGTAACATGAAAACATATGAACATATAAAACACACTGATAATGGTAAGTACACAGCAAATTCAGAATACTTCAACACTGTAATATGGAGGTATGTTAATCACTTAACTCTCGTATGAAGGTGAAAGGTCAGAAATATTAAAAATAGCTTTAGCTACAATAATTTCTCAATGGGTACACAATAGAAAAACATGTAAATTGTGACATCAAAAACATAAAAGTTGAGGAGGGAGTAAAAGGGTAGTATTTTTTAGTACAACTGAAGTTGCAATCAGCTTTAAATAGATTGTTATACCTGTAAGATGTTTCATGTAAACCTCAGAGTAACTGCAAAACAAAAACCTGTAGTCAATATGAACAAGATAAAGAAAAGGGAATCAAAGTATACCACTATGGAAAACGATCAATTCACACTGGAAGACAGCAGGAGAGGAAGAAAGGTACAAAATAATTAAAAACCAGTCAGAAAAAAAATTAACAAGATGTCATTAGCAAGTCCTTACCTATCAATAATTATTTTAAATGTAAACTAAATTAAATTCTTTAATCAGAAGGCATAGAGTGGCTGAATGGATTAAAAAACAAACAAAACAAAAAAGCCTCAAACTATCTGCTGCCCACAAGAGACTCATTTCAGCACTTCAGCTTTAAGGACGCACATAGGCTCAAAGTGAAGGGATGGAAAAAGATTTTCCATGCAAATAGAAAGCAAAAGAGAGCAAGTATAGCAAAAGCTATACTTAGATAAAACAGACTTTAAGTCAAAAACTGTAACAACAGAAAAGAAGGTCATTATATAATGATAAATGGGTTAATTTATCAAAAATTTATAACAATAAATTATATAAATATATGCAAACAATATCAGATTACCTAAATATATTAAGCAAATATGTAAAATATCTGAAGGGAATAATGGAAAACAATACAATAATAGTAGGGAACTCCAATACCTCATTTTCAACAATGGATACATCATCCAGACAGAAAATCAATAAGAAGCACTGGACTTGAACTATACTTTAAACCAAATGAACCTAACAGACATATACAGAACATTCCAACCAACAGCAGCAGAATACACATTCTTCTCAAACACACACTGAACATTCTCCAGGATAGATCATGTATTAGGTCACAAAACAAACCTTAGCAACCTTAAAAAGATTAACATCACACTGAATACATTTTCTGACCACAATGGTATGAAAGTAAAAATCAATAATAAAAGAAACACTGAAAAATTTCACAAATATGTGGAAATTAAACAAACACTCCTAAACAATGAATGGGTCAAAGAAGAAATCAAAGGGGAAATGAAAAATATCTTGAAACAAATGAAAATGGAAACATAATATATCAAAACTTATAGGATACAGCAAAAGCAGGTTTAGGTAGGAAGATTATAGCAATAAATGTCTACATTAAAAAAAAAAAGAAAGATCTCAAATAAACAACCTAACTTTACACCTTAAGGAACTAGAAAAAGAAGAACAAAGTAAGTGCAAAATTAGCAAAAGAAAGGAGATAACCAATATCAGAGCAGAAATAAATGAAATAGAAAACAAATACAAAAGGTCAACAAAACTAAAAGTTGATTTTTTGAAAAGATAAACAAAATTAACAAAACTTTAGCTAGAGTAACCAAGAAAAAAAGGAGACTCAAAAAAATAATATTATAAATGAAAGAGGAGACCTTAAAACTGAAAGGAAAAGTACAGGCCAGTATCCCTGATAAATATAGAAGCCAAAATTATCAACAAAATATTAGCAAACCTAATTCAATAACCCATTAAAATGATCATACACCAGGTCAAGTGGGATTCATTCCTGGGATGTAAGAATGGTTCAACATATGTAAACCAATACATGTGGTATATCACATTTATAAAATGAAAGATAAATATGATCATTTCAATAGATACAAAAAAGTATTCAACAAAATTCAATACCCTTTCATAATAAAAAAAATCTCAACAAAGTGTGTATAAAAGTAACATACCTCAACATAATAGAGGCCACATATGACAAGCACAACTAACATCATACTCAATGGTGAATGGCTGAAAGCTTCCCTTCTAAGACCAGGAACGTGACAAGAATGTACACTACCACCACTCCTATTCAACATAGTACTGGAAGTCCTAGCCAGAGAAATTAAGCAAGAAAAAGAAATAAAAGGCATCCAAATCAGAAAGGAAAAAAGTAAAATTGTGTGTTTGCTGATGACATAATACTGTATATAGAAAATACTACAGATACCACCAAAAAGCTGTTAGAACTAATAAATGAATTCAGTAAAGTTTCAAGATACAAAATCAACATACAACAATCAGTTTTATTTCTATACACTAACAATAAACTACTTTAAAAATAAATAAGTAAATCAACTTCATTCACAACAGCATCAAAAACAATAAAATACTTAGGAATAAATTTAACTAAGGAAGTAAAAGATCTACACACCAAAAACTATAAGAAATTGTGAAAGAAATTGAAGAAGACACAAATAAATGGAAAGATATCCATGTCCATGGATTAGAAGAGTTAACACTGTTAAAATGTCCATACTACCCAAAGAAATCTACAGATTCACTGCAATCCTATCAGAATTTCAAAGGCATTTTTCACAGAAATAGAAAAAAAATCCTAAAATTTGTATGATATCACAAAAGACCCTGAATATTCAGAGCAATATTGAGAAAGAAGAACAAACTTAGAGGCATTACACTTCCTGGTTTCAAACTATATTACAAAGCTATAGTAATCAAAACAATATGTTACTAGCATAAAAACAGATACATCAACCAATCTAACAGAATTGAGAGCCTGGAGATAAACTCATATACATACAGTCAACTAATATTTGTAAAGGTAGTCACGAATACTCAATGGGGAAAGGACAGTGTCTTCAATAAATGGTATTGGGAAAACTAGATATTCACATTCAAAAGAATGAAGTTGGACCCCTACCTTACTCCTTTCACAAAAATTAATTTCAAATAGATTAAGGACTTAAGCACAAGACCTGAAACCTGAAACATAAAACCCTTAGAAGAAAATAGAGCGAAAAAACTCCTTGACATTGGTCTTGACAAGTATTTTTTTTGATATGACACCAAAAGCACAAACAACAAAAGCAAATATCAGTAAGTGGGACTACATCATACTAGAAAGCTTCTGCACAGCAAAAGAAACAGTTAACAAAAAGAAAAGGTAGCCTATGGAATGGGAGAAAATATTTACAAACTGTATGTATGATAAGGGGTTAATATCCAAAATATCTAAAGAATGCATATAACTCAAAAGCAAAATAATAATAATAATAATCCAATTAAAAATGGGCAAAGGACCTGAATAGATATTTTTCCAAAGAAAACTTCCAAATGGCCAACAGGTACATGAAAAGATGTTCAATACCACTAATCATCAGGGGAACGCAAATGAAATCCAGAATGAGATATCACTTCATATGTGTTAGAAAGACTATTATCAAAAAGACAAGATACAAGGGTTGGTGAGGACTCAGAGAAAAGAAAACACTTGTGCACTGTTGGTGGCAATGTAAATTGGTATAGGCACCATGGAAAGCAGTATGGCAGTTCCTCAAAAAATTAAAAATAGAACTACCATATGATCCAGCAGTCCTACATTTGGTTACATAGCCAAAGAAAATGAAATCACTGTCTCAGAGAGCTATCTGCACTCCCATGTTTATTGCAACATTATTCACAATAGCCAAGACATGGAAATATTATTCAGCTGTAAAAAAGAAGGAAATCCTACCATTTGCAACAACATGGATGGACCTTGAGGGCATTATGCTAAGTGAAATAAGTCGACAGAGAAAGAAAAATACTGTATGATCTCACTTATGTGTGGAATCGTATAAAGCCAAATTCATAGAAGTAGAGAGTAGAACTGTAGTTCTCAGGGGCTGGGGGGTGAGGGAAATGAGGAGATATTGGTCAAAGGATACAAACCTCCAGTTATGAGAGGAATAATGCATAGCATGGTAACCACAGTTAACAATACTGTATTTTATAGTTGAGAGTTTTTATGCGAGTAGATTTTAAATGTTCTCACAACAACAACAAAATGGTAATTATATGAGGTGAAAGATGTGTTGACAAACCTTATTGTGACTAACCTTATATATCTCCACAATATATACATCTATCAAATCATCACAGTATATACCTTAAACTCACACAATGTGTTAATTATATCTCAATAAAACTGGGGTGGGGGAGAATGGAAAAAGTGAGAAATGCTAAAACAGACAGAAGTTCAAGACAGCAGAGTGATTAGCATGGAATCCATCAGCCTCTGCAGCATCAGAACATGGCACCCTCAATGTATATTATGCATGCTCTCACAGTCCTGGCTGCCTTGAGCCCAGACTTAGGGACAGACCCAGAGGCCTCACTACCACCTCTGGCAGTGTCCAATACTAGGTACTAAGGCAGTGGAGCCATCAACAAGGAAAAGTGACCATCACTGATGGACATCAGTGGACTCTCCCATAGGCACTGATGCTTGGGCTCCCATAGCAGCAGGAACTATCACCATCCCCAGGGCCTAGAGTGAACTCTTTCCCAGTACTCATCGTCAGAAGCTGAGAAGGGCCAAACTGTGACTCTATTACAAGTCGTTATTATCCCAGCATCTACCACAATACCTGACACAGAGGAGGCACACGCTGAATATTTATGGAATGGATGCATGAATAAATGGATGAGCAATGAATGAATGAACAAACTAGAAAATATTGAAGTCACTGGATACACATTTTCAACTATGGGAATAAGCTTCAAAGACTGTCTTTAAAAATCTATGAAGGGAATGTTTGTGAACAGTTAAAACTCCAATCAAGGTGGCGGAGAGCAGTCTCAAGGAGGCAGAACTGTAATTGGTTGTAAGTAGAACCCTAATCAAGTATATCAGACTCATGTTTGAAAGAAAAACCACACGAATAGAAGATGATCAGCCACATGAGCAGAGGAAAAAACAGGATCCCAGAGGAAGAAAATGTTTACAAATAACTATGCAAGTGTTACCTAGAGGAAAAGGAATTCTGACTGAACACTAACATTTTGAACTTCTTGGTAACGGTACCCCAATCTGTTCCAGCTGAGGGATACTTCTTGAATCAAATCACTCCTAATATTTGGATTCCTTGCTCACCAATCTTCTGCCAATCCAGGCATTTTCATTTCTTGACAGTTATAATGTTCCCTAAAATTTGACAAATTCATGCATAGGAGACAAGCCTCTGAGAGCCGGGTTAATGGCACTCTCTTGGGGTGCTGGAAAAATGAGATTTCTGAGGCCCAGGGCTGAGCACTAGCTATGCCCTGATGGTAGTGAAACTCCCAGAGTGAAGGCCACAAGCTGTGGAAAGTGATTGGTGGCTGGCTGGTCTTCTAGAAGTCACTTCTCTTCTTTGTCCAGTGCCCTTGCCAATATCACCTGTCCCCCAAGAGAGTCAGAGGAGGACAGTAGGAAAATGGTGAATGCCACTTAGCAACCAGTGGTTTGTAATAAACATAAAAAAACACCCTGGAGTTCCCCAAAAAGGTGTAAAGAATTTTTAAATCTCTGGATTTTTCTACAAAGAAAATAGAAGCAGAACCAAAGAAAATCCATTTTGTGTCTATCACTATGACGCTGTACTTCGTTAGGCCAGTGTCTCTGGGAAACTTTGTTTACACCATATTTATCCCAAATCTAATAGAATTCAAAGTCACTTAGTATTTGCTTCTGTGTATCTCACCAAGTCACCAATTACTTCCAAATTACCAGGTTCATCTTGTTCATTGATTATCTTGGTACCTCTGAAACATCTGACATTGTAGATCACCAGCTCTTAATGGAAACTTTTTCTATTAGGCACAATGATAGGGCAACATGCTGCCTCTCACCCTATCTCTTCAGTGGCTCCTTCACTAATTGCAATCTTTCCTCCTTACGCCTACTGGAGTTTGAGTCTTCAGACCTCTACTCTCTGTCTTTACTCTTAGCAAGTCCTGACCCATTCTGACTACTCCAACCACGCTCAACCAATATTTATTTATTGAGCAGCTCCTGTGTGGTATGCTATCTTCTTCGTAATGGTGACTCAAGCCCAGCCCTGACTGGTATCTGGAACATTAGATGCATGCCTTTAACAGAACTTCCAGACATTTATGTGTTGATGGCCTACCTTCACCTCCAACAAAGCACAGTAATGGATATGCAAATCAAAATAGCTTAAATATAAATTAAAATCATTTGCTCAAGCCCAGGTGTAGAATGAATTTCAGGATTCTGGCTTCTTTTTTCTGTCTCAGTTCTGCCCTCTTCCATGGGTTGAATTAATGCTCAGGCAGGCTATTGGCCTTAGCGCTTAGGTTTCTTAGAAACCTCCACACCATGAGAGCCAAGTGGAGGAAGAAGCAGATGTGCAGGCTGAAGCCCAAAAGAAAAAAGAAAGATGAGTTAGAGGTCCAAGTAAACCACTACCTTGAACACCCATAGAGGCCACAAGAGCAGAAATATGAAAGGCAGGTGGCCAGGCACAATGGTACAAGTAGTTAGATTGCATGCTACTGCCTGGAATTTGTTTCAACGGATCTAGAACTTCCATAGCCATCTTGTTGCCACAGCCCCCACTGAGAGGCCCACTTTGCACACACCAAAACAGGCTCTCTTGGTTCTGTGACATTCTGGACTAGTTGTATTCTCAGGTGTGGCTGAGTGTAACATGTGTACAATAGATCATCTCTTCTGCTGTCTTAAAAAAAATCCTCAGGTGGACTTTCTCATTGTAACGAGTGGTTGCCTCAGTTCTAGGACTCAAATGTACATCTCAGATTACAGGAGAAGAGAGCCTCTCTTCCACAGCCGCTGAACAGAAGCTAATGGCTTTATCCTGACTGATGAATTGGGGTCAACATCTACCTCTGAATTGTCACTGTGGCCAGAGAAATGCTTTGAGCTGTTGGTTTAGGTCACAGCTCCAGGCTCTTTCCTGAATCAGTTACTGGGGCAAGGGGATGTGATTATCATGACTAGTTTAAGCCAAGCAGAGCCTTTCTCTGGAGCTAGAATCATGTCAGCCCCACCAAAAGTATGGCTGCCAACTAATGGGAGAAGGGTGGAATGGATGCCAGAGAGGCAACCAATAGTTTTAGCTACATCTTGTCTATTTGAAGCCCATAGAAAAAAAGAAGAATTCTGTATAATCAAGTTTCCATACAGCTAAGGGTTTACTTCATTCCTTATACATATTAACCAGCTTGAAGGACATAGTTCAGAAGTGCATTCTTTATATCTTCTATTAACAGAAGTATACCAAATATAAATTAACCATTTAATGATGAGTTGAGGTCATCATGCTGAAAATTTATTATTGTACCAATTACAGTACAGGGACTGACCCCAGGAATCACTGAGCTGTGCATGGCTATGGCCCATGAAATGGTCCAGAACACTATGAGCTTTAACAAATTGTATCTACTTTTTATAACTTTTCTTTCTCTTCCCTTTCTTTAGATTGCTACTTCTAGTCTACAGCGGAATAATGAAGGTTTTAAAATTGCGTATAAATTAAAAGTAAAAAGAAATTGCCTAGGTGGAAATATGCCAGAATGCAAACCATGGTTGCCTCTGGGAAGGGGTGTTAACTTGTTTTTATTCATTTTTGTTTCCTCATTATGTTTTGTTTCCTCATTTTGTTTCCTCATTATTGCTTTCTATACACACACACACACACACACACACACACACACACCACACACCCCATACATACACATGCAAAACTAAACAAAGTAAATAGGATTTGGGTGGTGCCTTAAAATTCCCCAAGTGGAAAAATGTCCCAGCTATTAATTCTCCCAGCCTGTGGCAGATCTTCTAGCAGATTTAAGGCCTTGTTGTTGATTCTCTGTTGCCTGGTGTTTTCTGGGTCAGGGAGTATATATGCTTGAAGAGAAGAGATCATAGAAATGTCAAAACATACCAGGGGGAAGGTCAGCTACCTACCTACCGTGAGGCTTTGACCTGGTAGCTCTCCACCAGGCAGAGACTGGCCCTCAGCCTTACAGATGGGGAAACCCAGTTTTGCCCGTGACTCAGGGTTGCGCAGTTCATGAGGATGATGACTCAACACTGTGGAAACTCATGATTGACATGTGTGCTTCTTACCCAGAATATCAATTTAATGACAGACAATGAAAAAGGACCTGCTACTCAAAAGGAATTTTTCTCCCGGTATAGAAACCATATGGGGAGCCAAATTATATTTAGAAGGTTGATTTGGTGAGCATAAAATTAAAACAAATTATGAAGTGTCATAAGGTTAAAATAGCCTGGTACATCCATCCATCAACAGGCTGGGTCATATCTGCCAATCACACCAGACTGCCTAAGGCCTCAGACCATACCAAACAATGCTTTTTGGACACTGCCAAACTTTATCTTCATGGCTCACCATTTTATTTATTTTGTTACCAAATAACCCCCTTTCTAATGAGCAATTCTTTCTTTGGATGAGTTAATACAGTCACGGGCTATGGATAAAGATTATTGCTCTTAAAGTTACTTTTCATACTTCTCTTTACATATAGCTCTGGGATAGCAGTTTTCAACTGCCAGGGCCACCTCGTGGTTACCTCCCACTCTACATACTGTGTTCATCTTCTAAGAGAACCGAAATCCAAATCGAAAAGAGTACAAATAAATATAAAACCAAACTAACTACCTTACCCACAGTACCTCCACCAAACCAAATCAGTTCCCCAAACTAACTTATCCTTTTAAAAAATGAATGATAAAGCTCATCTTTGACTCTTCTTGAGGTGGCCAAGTCTTATTTTCTCCTCCTTCTCAATGCCTCCCCCATCCATTGTTTGTTTTCCATTCCCACTGCCCCACTTTTTAAAAAAAATCTCAACCTGAATTACTGCGAGTCCAGTAATTCCTTTCCTTGCCTCCTGTTTCCTCTCTTCTCCTCTCATCTGCATATCATTGCCCTATTAATCTTCTAGAAACTTTCTCAAAATATTTAAGGACCCCTCATGACACAAAGAATGAAGTGTGAATGCTCTGGACCAGTGCTCAAAGTTCTCCCAAGTTTGGTCTTTATGTTCTGTTTGGCTTTGCTTTCTGTGACCCCTCAACAGGACCCTGCATTTCAGCTTTGTATATTCACTATGGACAAATGAAAAAGTTAAATACAGACAATATTTATGTTTTGTAATGCAAACCTACCAGGAAGAAGTCTTAGAAATTAACACCAATAGATACAGTTTGCAGATTTACATTTTAACAAATCATTCAACTTTTTAAAAAAAAATCCCTGTATTTACCTTCACAGACACATACATACTTTCATAGAACCACGGCTAGTTACCAGGTAATCAACAAGTATCCATAGCTGCAGTCATGCTTTTGAAGGAAACCTAAACCTGTCAAATGTAGGTCTTAATCCAATGACAACTTCAGACAAGCATCACATAACTCATATTGACTTGTGACCTACCATCATTCAGAAATATCTTGGAACATAAATGTCTCTGACATTTAATGTGATAGAAACTCTGCTTATTTCTTACGCAGGATGTGACCTTGAGGGACATAATATGATCTGTTGGGTTTAGTCACCTTTCAGTAAGAACCCGACACAAAGTGATCTGAGCAATAAAGGGAATATTTTGACTCATGCAATTCAAAATGTGACATAGCTATACCCAAGTGTTCAAACGTGAACATATCTCAGCTCTGCATTTCCTCATGCTTTATTCCCCAGTAGATTCTTTACAGATAGAAGGAATGACCAGTAGCTCAGTCTTAGCAACCCCAGCAAAAAGATGGTGTCACTTTCCCAATACTATCAATAAATATGCTACGGTGGATTCTTTTTGGGCCAGCTCAAGTCATATGCCCATTACTGAACCAATCATTGTGGCAGGGGGATACATTGTCTTGATTACCCAGGACTGTCTCATATACTCCTCCTCCCTGCTGAAGCCACAGGATGGGGTCAGCCCTATTGCACTACATGGATTGAGAATGGAGGAAATGTAGTTCTCCCAAGGAAAATCAAACGCTGTTATCAGAAGAAGCGAGAACAGATACAAAACAAACAGGTGAATACTAGGGGCAGATTCTTACATTAATGGGCATCCCTATTATCTCTTACTATCATATACTCATTCATGAGTCCCACAACTTTATAATCAAATTTTGAGATTAACTTTAGCAATTTGTATCAATACTTTTTTTTTTTTTTTTTTTTGCGGTACTCGGGCCTCTCACTGTTGTGGCCTCTCCCATTGGGAAGCGGCCATGGCTCACGGGCCCAGCCACTCCGCGGCATGTGGGATCCTCCCGGACCGGGGCATGAACCCGTGTCTCTTGCATCCACAGGTGGACTCTCAACCACTGTGCCACCAGGGAAGCCCTGTATAAATATTTTTAATATGCATACCCTTAACCCAGTAATTCTGTTTCTAGGAATGATAGCTCTGCTATTAAGTGCTTTCCTACATGCCCAACACTGGCCTGTGTACATTGCAGACGTTATTTCATTTAATACAGAACTCTAGGATGCAGTGGTATTATCTCTATCTTTGAGCTGAAGAAATTGGGCTGTTAAGGGACTTAAACAAGGTTGCACAGCTAATAAGAGGTAAAGCCAGAAGTCAGCCTTCATAGTCTTCACCACTATTAGTTACTTCCTTCAGCAGTCTCTGTGGCATATAGTCTCATGAATTTATTCTAAGCAAAACCATGACAGGTGAGAAAAGATGTACATCCCAGGAGGTTATTTATAAATATTTGTCCACAGAACTCAAGTGTGAAATAAAGTTTCAATAAATTATGTCAACCTACATATTCCTCTCATTATCAGTAAATATATACTAAGTTCTTACTTTATAAAATGATAAAAGATTAATGACATTTTTGGTAAGGCTGTGAAATTACAACTTTATTCAAACCAGCTGTCTAAGCTACGGAAGCATCCACAGTTAATTACACACAATAAGGCCTTGTGCATTGTTTCATATCTCTCACCATGTCAGTTTACCATTTAGGAAAAAGTTGGATACTTAATCTGTACAACAACTCAAAATATATCTTTATACATTGCAGCTGTCTATTATCAGGCCAACGAGAGCTTTAGGCTAAATCATTTAACCTTGATGACACTCAACACTGGAACATTCCATCAAATTGGAAAGTGAGTGGCCTAGGAGCCCACAGACCTGCTGGTTTTAACCATTTCACCCAAGAGTGAGAAGCTTCTGTTAGCAGTCAGAAACCTTCGCTCTGTGCTAGTCCCCAAATCAGGACAAAAGAGTGGGCAGGACAGCAAAGGCCCTGAAGCCAATGAAGAGCTTAGACCACTCTAAGGACAGCTGGAAAGGTAGCCATACCAGTCTAGGTTTCTGACAGCTGCCTGGACTAGGTGGGAGGAGGGGGAAAACTCAATACATAGAACTCTGTAACACACAGAAAGATCAGTTAATTTATAATCAGTCTCTTTTTTTACCATGCCTCCATTTCTCATTATCCTCGGGAATGTATCCTCAGCAAATATAGCCCTAAAACACTCCTGAAAAGCACATGAAGGAGAAGCTCATTTGCACAAGAGTAATGATTTAGTCCTGTGAACTTTTAATTTGCATAATCCCCTTTCCTTTCCCCCTTTTGTAAAGGTCTTTGATATTTTTTTCTCCAAATGACGTGGGTTGGGGAAAAGAATTAAGCAAGCATCGAAGTTCTCCCTCCTGTGTTCTCAGCTATTACATTAATCTTTAAGATTTTTCTCTCCCATTTATTAAAAATCAGTGACTCATCCAACTTTACACATAAATCCACATCAAAGTTAATTAGAATCTTGGTAGGCTAATGTTTGTCTCTTCCCTTATTAATTCCTAGAAGCTTGAAGCAAGGCTCTGTGTGTGATTGTGGAAGAAAGGAAAAGAGAAGCCAGTGGACTGACCTGCTAGGGCTTCATGGGCAGTGTTTGCACGGCTGGATTCAGAGTTGGGCCCAACCCCACTTGCTGTGAAGAAGGACCAGGCCTCTAAGTAGCCCTGCTGATGGTCAGGTCAACCTCCTCTGGAACTGCGGTGAACCCTGACACCAATCTGAAAGAGGGAAAATGGAGGTAAGAATTAAACAACAGAGGATAGAGCCTTGCTTGCTGACATCTTTTGCTCTCCCTCCTCTATAATCAGGAAAAGCAGCCAATGATTCTTGTAAACTGACTTTCTCTCCTTTCTTCCTGTAAAGTTAAAAAAAAATACCATGCGGAGGTTGTAGGAAGATAGCGGAAGAGTAAGACGCGGAGATGACCTTCCTCCCAACACATACACCAGAAATTCATCTACATGTGGAAGAACTCCTACAGAACACCTACTGAATGCTGGCAGAAGTCCTCAGACCTCCCAAAAGGCAAGAAACTCCCCACGTACCTGAGTAGGGCAAAAGATATGTATAACTGATTAAATTTGTTATAAAGCAAAAACTAATAAATAAATAAATAAATAAATAAATAAATAAATAAATAAATAAATAAATAAAGAATAAACAGAGACAAAAGGATAGGGACGGGACCTGCACCAGTGGGAGGAAGCTGAGAAGGAGGAAAGGTTTCCACACACTAGGAAGCCCCTTCGCGGGCGGAGACTGCGGGTGGCAGAGGGGGGAAGCTTCAGGGCCGCAGAGGAGAGCACAGCCACAGGGGTGCAGAGGGCAAAGCGGAGAGATTCCTGCACAGAGGATCGGTGCCGACAGGCACTCACCAGCCCGAGAGAGGCTTGTCTGCTCGGCCGCCGGGGCGGGCGGGGCTGGGAGCTGAGGCTCGGGTTTCAGTCGGAGCGCACGGAGAGGACTGGGGCTGGCGGCGTGAACACAGCCTGAAGGGGTTAGTGCACCACGGCTGGCAGGGAGGGAGTCCGGGGAAAAGTCTGGAGCTGCCTAAGAGGTAAGAGACTTTTTCTTCCCTCTTTGTTTCCTGGTGCGCGAGGAGAGGAGATTCAGAGCGCTGCTTAAAGGAGCCGCGGCTAAAAGCACGGACCCCAGAGACAGGCATGAGACGCTAAGGCTGCTGCTGCCGCCACCAAGAAGCTTGTGTGCGAGCACAGGTCACTGTCCACGCCCCCTTTCAGGGGAGCCTGTGCAGCCCATCACTGCCCGGGTCCCGGGATCCAGGGACGGCTTCCCCGGGAGAACGCACAGCGCGCCTCGGGCTGGTGCAACATCACGCCGGCCTCTGCCACGCAGGCTCGCCCCGCCTCCGTGCCCCTCTCTCACCCGGGCCTGAGTGAGCCAGAGTCCCCGAAGTGGCTGCTCCTTTGACCCCGTCCTGTCTGAGCGAACAACAGACGCCCTCCGGCAATCTACACGCAGAGGCGGGGCCAAATCCAAAGCTGATACCCCAGAGCTGTGCGAACAAAGAAGAGAAAGGGAAATCTCTTCCAGCAGCCTCAGGAGCAGCAGATTAAAGCTCCACAATCAACCTGATGCACCCTGCATCTGTGGAATACATGAATAGACAACAAATCATCCCGAATTGAGGAGGTGGACTTTGAGAGCAAGATTTATGATTTTTTCCCCTTTTCCTCTTTTTGTGAGTGTATATGTGTATGCTTCTGTGTGACATTTTGTCTGTATAGCTTTGCTTCCACCATTTGTCCCAGGGTTCTATCCATCCGTTTTTTTTTTTCTTAATAATTATTTTTTATTTTATTAACTTTATTATATTTTATCATACTTTATTCTATTTTACTTTATCTTCTCTCTTTCTTTTTTTCCTACCTTCCCTCCTTCCTCCCTCCCTCCCTCCTTTCTTTCTTTCCTTCTTTCTTTCTTTCTTTCTACGTCTACTGATTCTTTCTTTCTACTTTTTCTCCCTTTTATTCTGAGCCGTGTGGATGAAAGGCTCTTGGTGCTGCAGCCAGGAGTCAGTGCTGTGCCTCTGAGGGGTGAGAGCCAACTTCAGGACACGGGTCCACAAGAGGCCTCCCAGCTCCACATAATATCAAACGGCGAAAATCTTCCAGAGATCTCCATCTCAACACCAGCACCCAGGTTCACTCAACGATGAGCAAGCTACAGTGCTGGACACCCTATGCCAAACAACTAGCAAGAAAGGAACACAACCACACCCATTAGCAGAGAGGCTGCCTAAAATCATAGTAAGTCCACAGACACCCCAAAACACACCACCAGACGTGACCCTGCCCACCAGAAAGACAAGATCCAGCCTCATCCAGCAGAACACAGGCACTAGTCCCCTCCACCAAGAAGCCTACAAAACCCACTAAACCAACCTTAGCCACTGGGGACAGACACCAAAAACAACGGGAACTATGAACCTGCAGCCTGCAAAAAGGAGACCCCAAACACAGTAAGATAAGCAAAATGAGAAGACAGAAAAACACACAGCAGGAGAAGGAGCAAGATAAAAACCCACCAGACCTAACAAATGAAGAGGAAATAGGCAGTCTACCTGACAAAGAATTCAGAATAATGATAGTAAAGATGATGCAAAATCTTGGAAATAGAATAGACAAAATGCAAGAAACATTTAACAAGGACCTAGAACAACTAAAGGTGAATCAAGCAACGATGAGCAACACAATAAATGAAATTAAAAATACTCTAGATGGGATCAATAGCAGAATAACTGAGGCAGAAGAATGGATAAGTGACGTGGAAGATAAAATAGTGGAAATAACTGCTGCAGAGCAGAATAAAGAAAAGAGAATGAAAAGAACTGAGGACAGCCTCAGAGACCTCTGGGACAACATTAAATGCACCAACATTCGAATTATAGAGATTCCAGAAGAAGAAGAGTAAAAGAAAGAGATGAGAAAATATTTGAAGAGATTATAGTAGAAAACTTCCCTAATATGGGAAAGGAAATAGTTAATCAAGACCAGGAGGCACAGAGAGTCCCATACAGAATAAATCCAAGGAGAAATATGCCAAGACACATATTAATCAAACTGTCAAAAATTAAACACAAAGAAAACATATTAAAAGCAGCAAGGGAAAAATAACAAATAACACACAAGGGAATCCCCATCAGGTTAACAGCTGATCTCTCAGCAGAAACTCTGCAAGCCAGAAGGGACAGGCAGGACATATTTAAAGTGATGAAGGAGAAAAACCTGCAACCAAGATTACCCAGCAAGGATCTCATTCAGATTTGTTAGAGAAATTAAAACCTTTAGAGACAAGCAAAAGCTGATAGAGTTCAGCACCACCAAACCAGCTTTACAACAAATGCTAAAGGAACTTCTCTAGGCAAGAAACACAAAAGAAGGAAAAGAACTACAATAACGAACCCCAAACAATTAAGAAAATGGGAATAGGAACATACATATCGATAATTACCTTAAATGTAAATGGACTAAATGCTCCCACCAAAAGACACAGATTGCCTGAATGGATACAAAAATAAGACCCATATATATGCTGTCTACAAGAGACCCACTTCAGACCTAGAGACACATACAGACTGAAAGTAAGGGGATGGAAAAAGATATTCCATGCAAATGGAAACCAAAAGAAAGCTGGAGTAGCAATTCTCATATCAGACAAAATAGACTTTAAAATAAAGACTACTAGAAGAGACAAAGAAGGACACTACATAATGATCAAGGGATCGATCCAATAAGAAGTTATAACAATTGTAAATATTTATGCACCCAACATAGGAGCACCTCAATACATAAGGCAAATACTAACAGCCATAAAAGGGGAAATCGACAGCAACACATTCATAGTAGGGGAATTTAACACCGCACTTTCACCAATGGACAGATCATCCAAAATGAAAATAAATAAGGAATCACAAGTTTTAAATGATACACTAAATAAGATGGACTTAATTGATATTTATAGGACATTCCATCCAAAAACAACAGAATACACATTTTTCTCAAGTGTTCATGGAACATTCTCCAGGATAGATCATATCTTGGGTCACAAATCAAGCCTTGGTAAATTTAAGAAAATTGAAATTGTATCAAGTATCTTTTCTGACCACAACACTATGAGACTAGATATCAATTACAGGTAAAGATCTGTAAAAAATACAAACACATGGAGGCTAAACAATACAGTACTTAATAACGAAGTGATCACTGAAGAAATCAAAGAGGAAATTTAAAAATAGCTAGAAACAGGTCTTCCCTGGTGGCGCAGTGTTTGAGAGTCTGCCTGCCAATGCAGGGGACATGGGTTCGTGCCCCGGTGCCGGAGGACCCCACATGCCGCAGAGCGGCTGGGCCCGTGAGCCATGGCCACTGAGCCTGCACGTCTGGAGCCTGTGCTCCGCAATGGGAGAGGCCACAGCAGTGAGAGGCCCACGTACCACACACACAAAAAAATAAGTTAAATAAATAAATAAATAATAAAAAAATAAAAAATACCCAGAAACAAATGACAATGGAGACACGACGACCCAAAACCTATGGGATGCAACAAAAGCAGTTCTAAGAGGGAAGTTTATAGCAATACAATCCCACCTTAGGAAACAGGAAACATCTCGAGTAAACAACCAGATCTTGCACCTAAAGCAATTAGAGAAAGAAGAACAAAAAACCCCCAAAGTTAGCAGAAGGAAAGAAATCATAAAGATCAGATCAGAAATAAATGAAAAAGAAATGAAGGAAACGATAGCAAAGATCAATAAAACTAAAAGCTGGTTCTTTGAGAAGATAAACAAAATTGACAAACCATTAGCCAGACTCATCACGAAAAAAAGGGAGAAGACTCAAATCAATAGAATTAGAAATGAAAAAGGAGATGTAACAACTGACACTGCAGAAATACAAGAGATCATGAGAGATTACTACAAGCAATTCTATGCCAATAAAATGGACAACCTGGAAGAAATGGACAAATTCTTAGAAATGCACAACCTGCCAAGACTGAATCAGGAAGAAATAGAAAAGATGAACAGACCAATCACAAGCACTGAAATTGAAACTGTGATTAAAAATCTTCCAACAAACAAAAGCCCAGGACCAGATGGCTTCACAGCAGAATTCTATCAAACATTTAGAGAAGAGCTAACACCTATCCTTCTCAAACTCTTCCAAAATATAGCAGAGGGAGGAACACTCCCAAACTCATTGTACGAGGCCACCATCACCTTGATACCAAAACCAGACAAGGATGTCACAAAGAAAGAAAACTACAGGCCAATATCACTGATGAACATAGATGCAAAAATCCTCAACAACATACTAGCAAACAGAATCCAACAGCACATTAAAAGGATCATACACCATGATCAAGTGGGGTTTATTCCAGGAATGCAAGGATTCTTCAATATACACAAATCAATCAACGTGATACACCATATTAACAAATTGAAGGAGAAAAACCATATGATCATCTCAATAGATGCAGAAAAAGCTTTTGACAAAATTCAACACCCATTTATGATAAAAAAAAAACCCTGCAGAAAGTAGGCATAGAGGGAACTTTCCTCAACATAATAAAGGCCATATATGACAAACCCACAGCCAACATCGTCCTCAATGGTGAAAAACTGAAATCATTTCCACTAAGATCAGGAACAAGACAACGTTGCCCACTCTCACCACTCTTATTCAACATAGTTTTGGAAGTTTTAGCCACAGCAATCAGAGAAGAAAAGGAAATCAAAGGAATCCAAATTGGAAAAGAAGAAGTAAAGCTGTCACTGTTTGCAGATGATATGATACTATACATAGAGAATCCTAAAGCTGCTACCAGAAAACTACTAGAGCTAATCAGTGAATCTGGTAAAGTAGCAGGATACAAAATTAATGCACAGAAATCTCTGGCATTCCTGTACACTAATGATGAAAAATCTGAAAGTAAAATTAAGAAAACACTCCCATTTACCATTGCAACAAAAAGAATAAAATATCTAGGAATAAACCTACCTAAGGAGACAAAAGACCTGTATGCAGAAAATTATAAGACACTGATGAAAGAAATTAAAGATGATACAAATAAATGGAGAGATATACCATGTTCCTGGATTGGAAGAATCAACATTGTGAAAATGACTCTACTACCCAAAGCAATCTACAGATTCAATGCAATCCCTATCAAACTACCACTGGCATTTTTTACAGAACTAGAACAAAAAATTTCACAATTTGTATGGAAACACAAAAGACCTCGAATAGTCAAAGCAATCTGGAGAACGAAACACCAAGCTGGAGGAATCAGGCTCCCTGACTTCAGACTATACTACAAAGCTACAGTAATCAAGACAGTATGGTACTGGCACAAAACCCGAAATATAGATCAATGGAACAGAATAGAAAGCCCAGAGATAAACCCACACACATATGGTCACCTTATCTTTGATAAAGGAGGCAGGAATGTACAGTGGAGAAAGGACAGCCTCTTCAATAAGTGGTGCTGGGAAAACTGGACAGGTACATGTAAAAGTATGAGATTAGAACACTCCCTAACAGCATACACAAAAATAAGCTCAAAATGGATTAAAGACCTAAATGTAAGGCCAGAAACTATCAAACTCTTAGAGGAAAACATAGGCAGAACACTCTATGACATAAATCACAGCAAGATCCTTTTGGACCCACCTCCTAAAGTAATAGAAATAAAAACAAAAATGAACAAATGGGACCTAATGAAACGTCAAAGCTTTTGCACAGCAAAGGAAACCATAAACAAGACCAAAAGACAACCCTCAGAATGGGAGAAAATATTTGCAAATGAAGCAACTGACAAAGGATTAATCTCCAAAATTTACAAGCAGTTCATGCAGCTCAATAGCAAAAAAACAAACAACCCAATCCAAAAATGGGCAGAAGACCTAAATAGACATCTCTCCAAAGAAGATATACAAACTGCCAACAAACACATGAAAGAATGCTCAACATCATTAATCATTAGAGAAATACAAATCAAAACTACAGTGAGATATCATCTCACACCAGTCAGAATGGCCATCATCAAAAAATCTAGAAACAATAAATGCTGGAGAGGGTGTGGAGAAAAGGGAACCCTCTTGCACTGCTGGTGGGAATGTGAATTGGTACAGCCACTATGGAGAACAGTATGGAGGTTCCTTAAAAAACTACAAATAGAACTACCATATGACCCAGCAATCCCACTACTGGGCATATACCCTGAGAAATCCATAATTCAAGAAGAGTCATGTACCAAAATGTTCATTGCAGCTCTATTTACAATAGCCCAGTGATGGAAACAACCTAAGTGTCCATCATTGGATGAACGGATAAAGAAGATGTGGCACATATATACAATGGAATATTACTCAGCCATAAAAAGAAACGAAATTGAGCTGTTTGTAATGAGGTGGATAGACCTAGAGTCTGTCATACAGAGTGAAGTAAGTCAGAAAGAGAAAGACAAATACCATATGTTAACACATATATATGGAATTTAAGCAAAAAAAATGTCATGAAGAACCTAGGGGTAAGACAGGAATAAAGACACAGACCTACTAGAGAATGGACTTGAGGATATGGGGAGGGGGAAGGGTAAGCCGTGACAAAGCGAGAGAGAGGCATGGACATATATACAGTACCAAACGTAAGGTAGATAGCTAGTGGGAAGCAGCCGCATAGCACAGGGAGATCAGCTAGTTGCTTTGTGACCACCTCTAGAGGGGAGAGATAGGGAGGATGGGAGGGAGGGAGACGCAAGAGGGAAGGGATATGGGAACAGATGTATATGTATAACTGATTCACTTTGTTATAAAGCAGAAACTAATTTAAAAAAAAAGAAATTAGGTTAATGGTTGCTTAGCACTGATTAGGGGAACTGGTAGGTGATAAATAGTACAGGGTTTCTTTTTGAGGTGATGAAAATGTTCTAAAATTGATTGTGGTAATGGCTGTATAACTTTGTGAATATACTAAAATCCACTGAATTGTACACTTTAAATGGATGAATTGTATGATATGTGAATTGTACCTCAATAAAGTTATTACCAGAGGGGGAAATAAAATACCATGCAGCTTTGTAGAACTTCTACTGGAAGCAGTAAAAAAAAAAAGTGCAAGAGGTAAGAGGATAGTGCAAGATAGAAATGATCACGCAGCAAGACATTTTTGCGTTTGATTTTCTCAAAGTGTACCTGGAAACAGAATGTATGGAGAGTACATGAGTAGGACAGGGGATTCGATCTAATGTACTTGTTAGTGAGAAACTGACAGCACCAGCTCCAGGATTTATTGCATATTGATTTTGCATTAGGAAGTTTGTGTGGAAATCACATAAAACAAACTGAGAAAACAAACTTTCTTCCCAAACCATTCTTGAAATGTGTTGGGAAATCTTCCAAAGTATTTTCTTATGTTGAAAAATTAGTTACATTATTAACATTCCAAAGTCTAAAGAATACACAACAGGAAAGCCAAAACCTCATACTTCTGCCCCATAACAAGAGGCTTAAATTATCCACAGATAAGACAAGTTAAAGTTTTAGAGCATAATAAACTTATTTCACATTCATACATTTGAAACTACTCTTTATAAAGCCATATAATTCCACACCATATGTAAGGAGATAATTTGAAGTCCTAGAAAAACTCAAAACCAAAAGAGTTCATATTGAGTTTAACCCACACTGGAGGGCTGATGCACTGTATTCAGAGCTTCCTCCCTTAGCTCTGATGACTAAGACTTTGTTTTGGGTCACATTCCATGTGCTCAGATCCTTTCCTCCCAGGAAGTTTCTTACCCTTTCCCACCACCTTCCTCTCCCCCTCAAAACACAAGCACCAGGCCGTCTCACCAGCTTGCCCAGAGCCAATGCTCCTGAGCCCCAGCTTGAGTTCACCTCCCAGGAGGCTCTTCTGCCTCCAGAGAACAAGAAATCCAAGCAGGTTGAACCCACAGAAGAACTGATAATTCCAGAAAAAGAACAGGGACGGTAACAGGCAGAATCAAAGGCACTTTCAGTCCTACAGAGGGGCGGCCACAAGATTGCTTTGGATCAATGGGTTCTTCACACCATTACACAGCATGGCTAAAATGTAGGGCTGGGGGTGGGGACAGATGCCTCAAATATGATCATCAGTTTATAATATTCACATTGTCACATAAGACCAGGTAAACCAGACTTGGGTTTTGCAATTTACATATCCAAGTTCACGTCCCTGTGACAACTCTACCACATTTCTACCCGTTACTGTTCAGTCCCTTTGAGATATGAAAAGGGTTGTTTTCCATCATCCCTTGGTCCTTCCTTCCCTAGATGCTACATTTAAACTTCATCTTCACTTTTCAATGCTCAACCCACCCTGCTCTTAAGGATCTATTGTTGTTTTGTATGACATAAAATGATAAACAATGAATTTTGACACACCCTCTGAGCCACACTAATTCAACACCTACACATGAGACATTTGTTTTGATTCATTATATGTAACAGAAATCATACAGAGGAGCCATGTTTTATGCAGGGATAGGTCTAAAGTCAGCATGTAAAATAAAATCACATGGCAGCTAAATTTGTTATTCCCTTAAACTAATTTGGAATGCATAATTTTGTGTATACAGCCCTACTCAGTAATATATATCACTTTCAAATGATTCCACTTAATATAAGTGAAAAATATAATTTTCAACATTTTTTAATTTTGTAAGAAGAGAGAGTGAGAAGCTGGTATTCTTCATTGAGTTCTGAATAAGGTAGCTGGTTTGCATTTAGAGTGCATGTTCTGTTAAAAAAAAAAAAAAAAACACAACCATGTCTTTAAGGGCTAGAATCCCACGGAGCAGCAAGATGCTCCTCTCTGAGAATCACACAAGAGCTAGACATGCAGGGGAGCACTAGTTGTTGGTGTCATGGTGGATGCATGATTAAAATAAATATTTTTGTCCTTCTCTCACTTTTATCTTGTTTTTTATTGTTGTGTAGGCTGTTGGTTTGCTAAGCCAAGCACTTTTAGTTGAATTCCCATAAATTAAATGTGTATGTGTATGAAATGCAACTCCACTGTAGAGAAAAAAATGTGTATCAGGTTGATTACCCAGCAATGTTCACTTATTTGTCTATTTACTCTAAATATGAAGTTTGACTCCTTTTTACTGGGGGGTTGAATCTCCTATTGCCACTGCTGCATGCAAAAAGATGTCCATATACACGTGCACAGATGCATGTGGGCGTTACACACACACATGCACATACCGCCACCACTGAGGGGGCAGTATATGAAACACTCTCCTCCAAAATCTCCAGTCAAGGTTTAATCAACTTCGTCCCACTAACTGTTAAGCCCCTTGGCATCTACAACCCCACCCCACCCTTGCCACGTGGCCAGATGTCTCATCTACTTCCTTGTGCCCTGGTAGTTACCTACATGGTGCCTACAATGTCCCTTTGGGCACTGAGTTCCTCCGGGACCCCACCAGTACCCTGCCCTGGTCCAGGGCCCTGCTGTGTGCTGCAGGCTCTGCTGCCCTCACTGTGACCTGCACTTTTGCCACGGCCACCTTTCTGCCCCCAGCACTGCTGGTAGTCTCTATTGTTGCTGCATGTGCTGCGGTAACCAGTACTGCTGTCTGCCTCTCCCCTAGAAAGGCAAGAAAAAGAGGAAACCAAGACACTCTTGGGTACTAGTCAGCTCTCTCTTTCAACAGTTTAAGGTCTGAATTTCTGGGTTATATGGAGTCTTGAAGATACTACTGCAGGAGGGAAGGAGGGGGCCTTGTCAGCAAAGGGCATATTTCAGGTTAGTTGATGATGGGAAAACCATTAACATGAAATAACAGCAACAACAAACACTTACATAGCACTTAGAACACCCTAAGCACTGTTTTAAGTGCTGACACACATTAACTCATTTAAGGCAACTGTTTTGGCCCCTTTCAATGTTAAGAACATGTTGCTACCTGTACTGGCCTCCTAGCCCCACCCCCAAACTTGCCAATAGGAGGGAAATCCCTTTCTCTCCCATTGTCAGCCAGAGTGACAGTTCTGTCTTCCCAGTCAGGGCATACTCAGATTGCATATGGTTGATAGCTGGCTTCTCCCAAATTCTAGCAGTCCTAGATTACTAGATTACAATATAAAGTGTAGGCTTCCTAGGAACACATAATGTGTTTGCATTCACATTTTTAAACTCGTTTTATAATGAAAATGAGTAGGAAACGTTTATACATATATATATATATATATACACATGCATTATGCATTGATACGTTTATCTCATATATATGAGATACACATGATATACATATGAGAAAACAAATGTCATATATATATATATATATATATATATATATATATATATATATATATATGAGAAAAACATATATAAAATGTAGAGAGAAGAGTATAATAAACCTTTATAAACCAGTCCTAATTTCAACAATTATCAACATGTGAATAATCTTGTTTCATCTATACCCCAGCCACAGAACTATTTTGAAGCAAATTGCAGACATCCTATTATTTCATCTATAAATACCTCAGTATGTGTGCCAGTTATCAGTTTAACATTCCGCAGCTCCAAACCCACCCTTCTTTGTTCCAGTGTGTGATTCTGGAACTGGACCCTAGAAACATTTCTCTTTTGCCAGCTGGCAAGGTGTTACGGACATCACAGAGACCCTGGAGGCAGAAGGGGTGTCTCTTCCAGGCCTCACTGTGCTCTCCCCTGCCTGTTCTTGTAGTTGCAGGCAGCCGCACCTCCACATAGGGGCACTCACCTCCCAGAGAGATTGGCAGCACCCAAATGGATGGCTTCCCAGTGAGTTCTGCTGGCATCTCAGCCAACCTCCCAGTGAGTCTCACATGTGCTCAGCTGAGGTCTTCTCATGATTTTATATATGTGTGTGTTTGCATACAGCTCTATGCAAAACATTTCCATGATTCTAAAGTTATAGCTACAAAACAAAGAATATTTCGTGCAGTCTAGCTTCCATTCATGTCCTCTTCCTTTTCCTTCAAGAAATCATTTTTCATTAATTTGTCAATTTTACCACTTTTAAAGATAAAAGCAAAACTATTCACATTCCCCTTTCTTTAAAAAAGGTAGCACATTATATGTACTATTTTGCACTTTGCTTTTTTCCACTTAACAGTATATCCTGAAAATCACTTCGTAAACGTAGAGAGACTTCTACTGCAGTTGCTTAGTATTCTCTGAGTGAATGCACGGTATTCAACCATCCCTGAACTGGTGGATATCTGAGTTGTCTCCAGACTTTTGCTATTACAGGCAATGCTTCAGTGAACATGTCTTTTCATTTTTGTATCAGAGTATCTTCGGTATTGTATCAGTTAGTTTTTGCTATCTATAGCACATTACCTCAAAACTTAGTGGCATAGAGCATCATTTATTAGTTCAACATTCTGTAGGTCAGCAATTTGGGCAGAGCTCAGCCCTGTCCTTCCTTCTGCTGTTATCACTCATGTGACTGAAGTCAGCTGTCAACTCAGTTGGAACTGGAGAGTTCAAGGTAGACTCACTCACATGTTGGGAGGTTGGTCAGCTGTCGGCCAAGAAGCCACGAGTGGCATCTCACCCTCTGGTAGGCTAGCTAGCACTCACTTATACGTTCTTGTCGTGCTCTCAGGGTTCCAAGCACGTCAAGAGAAAACAAGACCCAGTGCACAAGTACTTTTCAATCTTCTGCTTGCATTAACTTTGCTACTGTCCTAGGGTACTCAGACAAGCTCACTGTCATGGGGAAGAGGGTGACTACCCAAAGATATGCACACAGGCAGCGGTATTCTAGCAGTCATTTGCAATCTGTCACAGGGATAGATCTCCAGAGACAAGGTTGTTGGTTCACAGAGCAAATTCAAATGTAAAATTTCCAAATCCCCCAACCTCCTAACCCTAAGGATTAGACCATTAGTATTCCCTCCCACTATGAATGAAAGTGCCTGTTTCTCATAGTGTCAGTGCCCATACAATAGTGTATGTTTTCAAACTTTAATAACTTTGTCAATCTAAAAGTGAGTGATGGTATCTCAGTGGCAATTTAATCTGCATCTCTCAATATGAATGAGGTTGAGCATTCTTTTCATATGCTTAGGACCATTTGGATTTTATCTGTGAACTGCCTATATTTCTTGTCCATTTTTTCGCTATCAATCGCTACAGAGTGATTGTTCTTCTCCACTTTTACAAGCTTTGTATATATTAGGACTATTAGCCCTTTGTCAGTGATATAATTACAAATATTTTTCCCAATTTATCATTTGTCTTTATGCTTTTTTAACCGTGCAATCTTTCCTGTGTTTCTGGATTTTGAGCCATTGTTAGAATAAGTTTTATCCATTCCCAAATAATGGGGGAATTCACCCATGTTCTTCTAATATTTGTGTGTGTTGGGAGGAGGGGATCTAAATATTCCAGTTTCCCTATCAAGATGCCACCTCTGTTGTAAACTAAATTTCCTTAACTAATTGGGTATATATTCAGTTGACATTTAAAGTATGACTAATTCCAAGTGAAAATGTGAATTAGTCAAATTCTGTATTCCAGTTCTCCATCTCCGCCTCTACCTATAGCTAAATTTACACTCCCTTTTAAAACCAATTCAAACCCCATCTCCTGTCCACACTGTCCAGTGAGTCAGCAGGAGCCTCCCAGTTTCCATATTGCTAGGTAGTTGAAAGTACAAATTCCTGGTTGTGTGATCTCAGGCAAATTATGTCAATCCTCCTAAATCTTAGTCTTTTTATCTGTAATCTGTGAGGATAACAAAACCTCCCTCACAGGGTCATTTAATAGAATCAGTGAGATAATGTAGGGAACTCACTAGCATAGTACTGGCACATAGTAAGTGCTCAATAAATTATGGGTCACCCATTAGAGAAGTGGAAAGACCAAGTAATGAAAAAAGGAAAATACCTAAGACTGGGAAGTGTGCAGCTTAATGCAGAAAAAGCTTTGTTGGCAGTGATCAACATGTGTGTATATAAACATGTGGGCACAAACTGGGAAAGAACACACAATTGTGTTTTCTTTAGTGTGTTTCATCCAGGGATGCTTCCCTATAGACTGAGAGGGGTGGGCTCTTTTCTTGGCAAGGAACTTTTACACTCTTGAGTATAACAACTCTGAATCCCTACCTGTGAGAAGAAATGGCAAAACCGTAAGGAGCAGAAGACACTTCTGGTCAGCTCAAACCTTAAGAAAATCAGAGTTTTCGACTCAAAATGTGCTCAATAGCTGAGCATTTGACCTGCAAACACTGAAGTTCCAAGGTGCCTCTTGCATGCCTGGCACTCCATCCCAGAGGACTTCATGTCATGTCCTGCCAGAGGTTCCCCTTCCAACTCCTGACTCAGAGCTGCTTGGGGCAGATGGTATGTTCATGGTAGCCAACTCCTTCCAGCCACACCCGTGGGACTGCAAGTCCTCCTGCTCAGCTGGTCTTCATTCTAGCAGTTTCTACCCCTAGAATCTAGGATGTCAGATGTAAATCTTGAGGGGGAAAAAATAGATATTAGCAAGGGCAGTCCTGGAGCTAAATTGAAACAAGACAGAATTAAAAATACCAAGGTCATGGAATTACACTTGTGAGGTGTGTGAGGGTGCTGGGTTTGGTAGCACTCTGGCATGGCTGGAACAGGAGTTACATAGTTCAGTGAGGCAATCTAGAGCTGACCTTGGCACATGTGAAGCTTTTACCTTTAGTTAAGCTAAGAGTGGTTTTTAAAATATCAGAAAAGTGACTGCCACTGGAGCCGTGGGGAGGGGGATTTGCTTGGGAAGATGCATGAGGGAAGTTTCTAGAGTGATGGCAATGTTCCATATCTACATAGAGGCTGGAGTTACACAGGTGGCATAAGCATTTGTTAAAACTCACAAATGTACACCTGAGATTTGTGCATTTCTTTGTAAATTTTATACTAAAAACAGCAAAACCTTGAAATCTAGTGAACAGGAACGCTGAAATAGAGAAATATTTAGCGCACTGATGTCTGCAATTTATTTGAAATGTATTAAAAATGGACTAATGGATGTCCAGAATAGGATGAATAAAAACAAACATAGGGCTTCCCTGGTGGCGCAGTGGTTAGGAATCTGCCTGCCAATGCAGGGGACACGGGTTCAAGCCCTGGTCTGGGGGGATCCCACATGCCGCGGAGCAGCTGAGCCCGTGCGCCACAGCTACTAAGCCTGCGTGCTAGAGCCCCCGAGCCACAACTACTGAGCCCGGGTGCCACAACTACTGAAGCCTGCATGCCTAGAGCCCGTGCTCTGCAAAAGAGAAGCCACCGCAATGAGAAGCCCGCGCACCACAACAAAAGAGTAGCCCCCGCGCGCTGCAACTAGAGGAAGCCCACTCGCAGCAACGAAGACTCAACACAGCCAAAAATAAATAAATAAAGTAATTTTAAAAAAGAAAAAAAACATAGATGGTAATGGTAAAATCGCGCTGTTGAGTACACACGTGTTTACACTACAATTCTTTCAACATGTTTGAAATTTTTCATAATAAAACGTTGGGGAAAGTTACCTAATACTTTATCAGAAGCAAACCAGCAAACTCTGGATACACAGCAATCCTGAGGACTGTTACTGGGAAGATAGAATTCCTCCCAGCACCCTCTGCTCTCCTCTTGGCCACTGACCTCCTCCCTGACACAAACCCTGGCCCACACATCCTCCCCCTTCCCCTGCACCTTCATAATGATGCCCACACCCTCTGGGCAAAGGTGAATGGAGAAACAGCACAGGGTACTCAGGTATTGGGCAGACTTCATGATGAAGACTCAAGCCGACATGCTATCCTCGTAATCGTGGTAAATTGTCAGGACACGTACTTTTCTGCAACCAGAAGACTGTAAAGTCTTGGTTTTTTTTTTTAGAAAACCTAATCGCAATTATATAAATTGCTTAATATTCCAGATTTTAAATTATAGAAAAGATTGTCTCCTAATAATGGCATGGAGAAATGACCAGTACTTGCCTCTTATTTTCACTGCTCACGGGGAAAGAACATAACATTTGTTAAGCCCTAGATACAGAACAGATGTTTTGCATACATTGACTCACATAGTTCTCATAGCCCTGCCAGCATATAGCCCCAATATCCTCATTTTATAATGAAGCTCATGATTATAGAGCCAGTAAATAGTAGATCTAGGACTCAAACCAAGATCTCCTCAGCTCAAAACCAGTTCTTTTCACCAAAGCACATTGTCTCTGGCATTTAAAATAGGTTATGTTCTGCAAAGCTAACATAGCTCCAAGAACAACAGCACTCACTTGGCCAGGATTTGACAAAATACCACTAGTAAAGCAATAAAATTTATAAGGGCAGTTCGTGTTCTACTTCAACTGTTTTTACCAAACCACCACCCACCCAAAGGTATTTTTAACAGTTTACACTTCCCACCAGTATTATTGTTAAATGTAACAAGCATACAAAACTTGGCAACTATTCCCATATTTTCTGTAGCTTTAGGGGCAGTTCAGGGTTTAATAAACCTGCTTAGCTGAGGGGAATTTACTTTTGACAACGGTACTGCCTGTTCGTAAACTAGAATTAAACCGATAGCCCAACTTCTCCTTAATGATCTTCCATATGATGCTTAAACCATCAAAAATTCCTATCCAATAATGAAATAATGGAACCTTTTCCTCACATTAAGCCAGATGTCTATACTACTGAAACGATATAGTAATCACCCAGTAGATGGCACTAATTGTGCTGACCACCCTGTTTCTATTGGTTTTCTATCTTAATTAGTCCAGAGACTTAGGTCAGAGGTCTTACTCAGCTCCCTACTAGGGTTATAAATATTTAAAACAAAAGACTAGCCCCACATGGCAGTCAAATTATACCTGGTATATTACTTCTTTATGTAAAGTATTTATGGTATCCATCTCTCTGAACAGAACAGGATTAAGATCTTAAGTGGTAGGTTCTGTAGGCATTCTCAGTAATATTTATCATGCCTCCAACCCCACCAGCACCTCTTTACATAATAAAGTAAGAAACTGAGGAACGCTTTGGGGGATAGGAGGAAGGTAGAAGATGCTGCAAACCGATTTGCTGAAATAAGCAACAATAAAATCTTTTTTTTAAAACAGAAACCTAGGGTGAAAAGGCTTATTTTCACTTTGATCTATATAGGTCCAAAGGAAGCCAGGCGATTCCACTATGGGTAATCTGATCTTAAAATATTCTATTTGAACCTAATTCAAAACTCAGTGCTCAGCTCACATCCAGAGGCCATACTCAAAACTCCATTCTGCTGGGAACTACTCTGCTTTACCCATCAATTCTGACCTTCATAGGTATATGCTTCCAAGTACAATTCTTCCACATTTTATAATACAGAACCTTGGTATATTCTGGCCTCACAAAGATAAACTGGTACGTGTATGTGTGTACATACACTTCAAAATAAAGTTGTTAATGGGAGATATCAAGGGCAGGGAACAAAAATTTTCAGGGACTTTGTTTCAAATGCAGCTCTCCCAGACCTACACTTAAAAACTCTCCTTCTGGTAGAGCAGAGAAATAATCCATACATTTAACAAGTTCTTGGGGAGAATCTCGTATAGGTTTATAAACCATTCCTTGAGAGTTTTATTCAACATCTATTCAACTTGTGGACCAAAAAACTGGACTCTCTCTTCTATGTGCAGAAGCATAAATTTTGATGGCATGAAAACTTAAAAAATGTACTCAAATTTTTGAAAATGGTTAAAAGACCTGATTTTTAAGGACATGTCAATGGTCCTTCAGTTGAGGCTGTTAGACAGTAAACATGGTATGACAGTGAGGACTGTGGTGTGTCAACAGTCTCAAGAGACCTGAGCTCTAATATAATTCAACATCTAGTCCCTAAGTTTTCAGGAGGCATGTTTTTAAAACTTTGGGAGCCACGGTAGGATTGTGTATTACCTATCAAGACCTTTAAAAAGACTTAAGTGATTAAATGTCTACTAGCCAAACTTGTTAAAATGTTCACCTTCTTTACATCATACTGATTATCTCATTGTGGGAAACAGCTCTTCGTAACATCTTTGGACATAATGTTCTTAATGAGGAAACATACTAAATAAGGGGCTTGTGAGATAGTCTGGACTTGATTCTCTTGCCTGTGATTAGTGCTTTAAGAAACATCATTATACCCTTTTAGCTCAGAAACCTGGAGTAATGTGGTCACAGTACTGGAAGACAAATTCTTGTGCATCCCTAACAAAGCAAACCTTGAGGAATTTGGAAAACACTTGAACACACCTGGAAAGTAGAATGTTTTTCTCCCTCGGGTCCTAACATACCATCATTCATGATAGTGCTGTTTTTCCAAGGTCACAATTAGATTTCCTCAGGAGCATAACTTAACTGTTAGTCATTATGGCTACTTTGTGAAATGTGGGCTGTTTACTCCATTTACTTAATAACTGGCTGCAACCTCAATACACAGATTTTCACTACGGCCAAGTATATCTGCTTTTACCCGTCATTAAACCCATACCAGAGACCGACTGTGACCCTCTTCTACTAGAAATGTTCACCTTCATCAGACAGGGGATAAAACAAATTAAGAGAAGGAAAAATAGATTAAAAAAAAAAAAAAAAGAGGCCATCATAGGGCAAGTTTTCCCAAGAACAACTCTAGAGGTAAGAACAGACTTTGGTGTGGAAAAGTGTTCCATGTTGATACTGCTTTTCACATGGTTTTCTGGTTTGTTGTCTCTAGAACCTTTGTGAATACATTAAAGTCTCTTAAGAGTCATGGCAGCCTAAAATTGCTTGGAGCAATCAGTCATTATGGTACATTATGACACTTAATGGTATTATTAAGGGATAAGAAAAGGGAAGTCATGTCAGTAAGTAAACTGGAATGTCAGATCCATATAAACTTAAACTAACAACTGCTACTGTCTTAAGACTGATGTAAAATACTCTCAATTTGCACCTTCTGAGAAAACTTTTTAGTTTATCTTAAAACTGCCTATACTTTAAATGTTCTTTATATATCATAAGATTACTTTTTTACTAACCTCACGTCTATTTGTTTTTAGTATCACTCCCTTGACATTACTCAACCCAGCAAATTAAACATCCTTAAAATGTTAAATGATAAAAATACAAGTGACAAATATTCAGTGATACAAATATTTAGGGTAGCCTCAAGTTAAACTGTCCTCAAATTTAAAACGCAATTACTAAAACTACAGGAACAAAGCAAAAATGAGTTGGTATACTATAGGAAAACCAGTCTAAGTGTCCATGAGAAAGCATACTGCAGCCTTCACTATTATACATCATCTGGGCTTATGGGTTTCATCTTTCCATGTCTGTACTGTAGCAACTCCCAAAGAACCTGCCTAGACAGGAGGGGCCACCTGCCTAATGAGACTTCAATCCACTTCAGAACTGGTTTGTAAAAATAAAGTGGGACCCAAACCTAGCAGTGTGTATTTCTATACTAAATGGCTTTTGTTTTCAGTAGGTGTTTAAACTTATTTAAAAGTTGATAGCTGAAAGCGCCAGGATGGAGGAAGGTAGGAAACTTTCTTCCTCTTAACTTCTTGATGAGTACTGTCCAAGCAGGCTGGGAAGGCAAATATGCATTATGGATTGTAACTCACTTTGCTTTGGTTTTGAAGGCTTTCCTTAAGAAAAAAGAAATTTGTTAATAAATGATAAAAAAATACAGAACAACAAGGTTAAATGATTGAGGCAAATGTCAATTACAAAAGTAAAAGATAAGGTCTTTCTCTACTTAATCTCAACACGTTAAAGGGTAACAATACTTCCACACCTAACCCTGCATTTTCTTCTGTTCTCAAGGTATGACTAGACAACGAACATTTGACTGCTTATTAGGAGCCAGAAATCATTCTACTCATTCACACAGGAAAATCTTAACTATACAAAGGGGTAATATTACTCACTTACTTGTTTTTATAGTTATGGAAACTGGCTTACAGAGGTTTCAAGTGGAATAAGTTGCCCAACATCACAGGTGAAGAGAAAATAAGGCCAGGATTGGAAGCTCAGCAATCCATACCTGATTATTTTAATCTTCCAAACTCCAAAATCCTTTCTTTTAAAATCAACTTTAACACTAATCTCCCACAAATAACTCAGTGTTAGTGCTCCTATATCTACTGAGATTAAAAAAAAAATTATGTACTAATTTGTAATTTTTTTTTTTACTCCAAACATCTGTAATTTTGTGAACATCTTAAAAAAATACTAGTCACAAAGCCAAATTAACTATAATCATCAGTATATGAATAAAGGAAAAACTTATTTCTATAACATATAATCCCCAGTTATTGAAATACTATAAACAATAAGCTTCTTGAGATTATTCATTATTTCGTCTACCCCTTAACACTATCCACACAGTGCCTAATATGTGACATACTGAAATACCTGTTAGACACACTGGAATAGAGCAAACGAATATCTGGCACAAATGTTTATATTTAAATGCTATGGCACTTTCAGAAAACAAAGTCCACTTAAATTATTGTTATTTGAAGTGGGGAAAAAAGACACAGTGACAAATACAAAGCTAAGTAGTCACCAGGCTGAAGTCATCATTACAACTACAGTAAAAGGTACTGGCTCTCCATTGTAAACCATTCAAAGAGCAAAAATAAGGTAGGTCTGTTAACATTAATGCAAGTTTTATTCAAGAGATAATGCTGAAGAAGAGTTTAATTCCAACAAAGGAAAAATTTACCAGTTATCCACCCTACAGTAAAAAGTGGAACTGGACACCATTTACAACACATAAATAAATTCTACCTTTACATTTCTAAATAAAGCTGTATTTGCTTCTTTGAGAGAGCCATTTCTTAACTTTTGCTGATAAGGCTTTGTGAATTGTGTTCAGAAACTGACAATAAACACACACACATACCCTTCAAATAAAGTAAGAACCTAGGAATTTCACTCCAGGCTGAGTTTCTGCAAGTACCTAGGATGCTATAAATTAAGATTACATTTTTCTACATAAATTCAATTTGAACTGCCTTCACTATAATATTTATCTACCATGATTTGTAAAAATTAGATCAATGTTTATTATGACTTCATAATTCCCTCAAATTAAACTTCAGTATTTGACATAGTAGTTTAAGAAAATAAACATTCAAGGCCTCAGTTTTAAATTTCCATTCAGTGTAATGCACAAAGCTGATAAGTATTAATAGGACTACCCTAAGATAAAGTAAATGTAGCTTTCTTCTAAAAATTTCTTGTTATAATACAGATCACATTCTATTCCATAATTCTGATAAAGAATATGTTTTCTGGTAACAGAACAAGAGTTTAGGATGATTCAGTCCCTGGAAAATCTTAATGGCAGTCACTCAATGAAGAAGTCAATCATTCCTGGAGTCACAAACACTCAAAAATTGCTGTTAGCATTAACCATGTTTTTGCTTTTTTGGTGGTTATTGCTTTAGCTGGCAATATCTGTTTTTTAAGACAAAAGAACATCTCCCACTAAGCCTGCTTTAGTTGGCCATATCTGTTTTTAAGCCAAAAGAACATCTCCCACTAAGCCTTATTTTAAAAATTACAAAGTTTATACAGAAAATAGACTCATAGAGGCTAAAATGCTGATGTCGTAAGTAACTCACCCATGAAATGGGTGCAGGTATTTTAGAAGATATCCAAAGATCTTTTTGCTCTAAAAATAAATGCCCCTATTCTTCAGTGTCCCCATTCTTCAACAGGAGACTTGAGCAGCTTAATAGTTCTGCTATAAAAACAAACCACTCTTGTTAACAAACCAAAAACATAAAAGGAAACTGATAAAGGACAGTGTTCACAGTTAACAATAAATAAAAGTGCAGTTAAGTGTTCAAGCAGAGCACGTAGTTTAAAAACTACATGTGTGTATTTGGCATAGGTCATCTTTTAAAGGCTCTCCGAGGGTCCCTGCCATTACTTATTGTGGTCATGACTGTTTGATTATTAGCTGTTCCTGGTAGCTGTGGATTTACAGGTCCCCGGCCATTGATTCTACCAGCATATGAAAATTGGCATCCCCCTGCTTCTGAGCCAGTTTGAACACCGTTTCCTAAAAAAGAATATAAAAAATCATCACCATTTTCAAACAGAAGTACATCTATTTGAAGTTGTAACGCATGCTATTAATGCTTACAAGTAATATTATGGAAAACAAACTCCTTTATTTTATTTATTTATTTATTTTTTTAAACTACTGGATAAAACTCAGCTTGAGTCCTAGGTTTTCCCAAATGTGTAATTACTGTAAATATATTAACTTGATGCTTGCATTAATAGGGAGAGGAAAAAAGAGCAACTTGGGTAATAGAATGAGAAATTAATAAAGTAGGAAAAAAGCACAGATAATGCATTACCTACATTATAAGGGAAAAAGAAAAAGCAAAATGGTATGTAAGTATTGGCATTTCGTTCAAATAAGGTTAACAATGTTTTAAAAGAGACAAGTTAGTAATTCTAACTTTTTAAAGGAAAAACCAAAGCGTCCCACAACATAATGATCATCAGCTGTGCTCAAACATGTAGCCAACAGGTCAAATAAAACTTCAGCCACCTTAAAGCACTCCAATCACAAAAGACTTTTCCTCTGGTCTTTAAGAATAAAGGCTTCAAAAGACCTTTAACAGGATGCAAGAACCACTGAACTTTGAGAGTGTTTGAGGGGTAAAGGCCAATCTTTTAAAGAGGCAGCTATGAGCATGTGAAAAACTAAGGTGAGCAGCAATCTGAAGATGAACTGCTTTCAGTACACAAAAATAACCAGCTATTCTGCATCTATTATAAATAATCACTAGATTACAGAAATTTTGTAAAAATCATTGGAAAATAACATAATGAATCACCAAAACTTAGATTTCTTCTTATTAGCCAACGTTCACCCAGTAACTGGCCCAAATGTTTAAATACAGAATGTGCTCAATAAATTAACTTAAGAGGGAATCTGCTTTTTAGAAAAATCAGTTATATTTTCATAAGATAGATTCCCTTAATTCTTACACCTGATCACAAATATACCAAAAAAAAAAAAAAATCTTACCCACTGGTCCAAATGTACCTGTACCCATATTACTATTCATGGAATTATTCTTCTGTTCACTGTGTGCCTATTAAAAAAATGCTTTAATTTAATCAAATGAAGATTTTTAAAAAAACATACTATTATAACAAGTTGTAGCCATTGTTTTTTTTTAACTTTCAAGGTTTTTTTAAACAATTTAAAAAGATTTATCCAAGTCCTTTCAATGTTAAAATATTCAGGAATGTTTCCAGACCTTTCAAAGCTCCTGTTATGTCTTACATCTTCCTGATATTACTACCTGCTCCTCGAAAGTGCTAAACTGCTAAATGGCACATACAGTCGTCCCTCAGTATCCCAGGGGGATTGGTTCGAGGAACCCCCCAGATACCAAAATCTGAAGATGTTGAAGTTTCTTGTGCAATATGGCATACTGTATAGGAACATTCTGCATCAGCAAATTTAACCAGTGCAATCCCAGTTGGTTCAATGATCCATGGATGTGGAGGGCTGACTGGACATTTCATATATGATACTACAGATACCTATACAGACTCACGAAACATATAAAGTGGAAAAGAATTCCATTAAAGAATCTTTAAAAAGATTCTTTTAAAAATTGTCTCCATTATACTTAGGGTATGAAAAGCTTGGCAACCTAGCCACAGATTTGTAGTACACAGTCAAAATTAGCCTAATCATAAAAACAGACAATACATTTGGATTCATTACCCCTTTGTTCTGCTGTCCTCGATAATCTGGGTTAGGTTCACTGAAATTTGGCACTTCTGAATAAACCATACAAAATCTGAAAGACAATAAAGGACAATTTGAATGACTTCTGAAATAATCAACCTTTCTTTACATAACACGCATAACTTTCAGGAATAAAGAACGTAGATGTCAAATGAATTACCAAACAGCAATATGCTAACTAACTCTATTCATTTACAAAAAAAACTTTCTAAATGCCTGTTTCATTAAAAAAAATCAAATATTTGATTGCCTACAATGTTTAAAACATTCTATTTTGTATTTTAATTCTTCTTCTGTCCTTGTCAAAGATCAAGGACACAGAAACACATCTTTGTCCTGTTTTTCCACATAGGCTGATTGATGCCTCTGAACCACGTGTAGGGTTCCAGAGTTTTTCTAGCAATGGTGATGGATTTGCACTAATCCACTCACACACTTTCATCCAGTCCCTCTTTGACCAATCACTGTGAATCTGCAAAGATAATCATTCAAGGTTAAAAGTGGATTTTGCAGGCATGAATAAAGACAACTGGCTATCAAGACACGGTTTATCCCAATGCTCCTTATCAGCTGACTATGGTGTATATTGATAAACATTACACATAAGCATTTTCTTAGCTCCTCAACCCACAGATAAATCAAAATCAGTTTTGGTAACTCCTGGACTGACCCTGACAAAGTCACTATGTATTGAGTGACCCCCAGTGGTTCTTCACATAACCGACCTCCATTATTATACATACCTCTCTATACAGGAAAGTCAGAACAGGATCCTCAATCTTTCTGTAATATTGATGCTAAGACCTCTCATAACACATTGCTCTACTACTCTAAGTACGAACATAAGTGAATCCTAATTTTCCTCCTAAGCGAAAGCAAAGTGTTACCAGTTTCTGATCTTTAAAAGCTAGCAAGATTGCTTATTTTTCCCGAAGTATCTTATTCCTGTAGTGTAACATACATTCTTCCTTCCTTTATTTATTTATTTTTGGTGCCATTTGTGGCTTCTCTCTTTAGATATCCTCTATTTTGACAGGCATTAAGTTGATGTCAGGCATTAACCAAACAGAATGGACTTTATGATTTGGCTCATTGCCTACACCATACTTTATGAGTACATCCCAAATGTCTAGGCCAGCATGGAGGCTGAATTACCTTTACACCCCTAGAGAGGATGGTTCCTCCAAGTCAGGGTGGAGATTACCAGGGTAGTGGTTTATAGAAGCTTGCATTGTGGCTGCCTGTACAGTACCTAGACTGTGGATAAATACAGGACTTCAGTTGTCATTGCTGCAAGTCCTTTTACATATGGGTACATATTCACCCATAAGCAGAGAAAAAGAAAAATTAAACTTATGGCCTAAAACCCACACCCAGCTTCTTAACTGGCAATTCACTAGATGACAGAACTTACTTCAAATGGCACTTGTGACATCTGAAAGATATACATTCCCAAAGCCTACAGAAACAGGCCCACTGGGGATCGTCTCAAGTGCAGCTTCTTAATGCTCTGTGACAGGAAAAACTGACATTCTCAACCACAGGAAACAGTACTGATAGGTGTTAAACTAGCACCTACATGCAAAGTTAAGCCGCTGCAAGCATTCAGTTTACCAGTCAAAAAGCCAACAAATAGGTTGATAGTTTATACCTACCAGTTATTCTGTACATATTATTTGTAATTTATTCAATTATATGAAATGCATCTTGATACTTACTCCCCAATTTTTTGAAGTTCTCCACCCCTTCCAGTATAAAGTGTCAGACATCCTTTCCACATGGATGCATACCTAGAAAGAAAAGAAACATCAGTTCTATGGAAATATGTATATTTCCTTCTACTTAAATAAATCTTTATACTATTTTTTTTGTATTGGGGTACAGGTGGGGCTCAAACCCTGTAGCTACCATTGATTAACTTGTTACTTACTAAGGAATAATGCAAAGAAAACTCTACCGCCAAATTTTGACATAATTATATAAACGATAACTAACCCTAGAAAATAGAAGTCTTTTTGAAAAGCAAGCATTGTTATACTCCAAAGATCACATCTTTAGTCAATTAAGAAAGGGAGAACATTCAAACTGCAGAGATTCAAGCAGAAATTACTTTTCAAACACAGGGCATATAAAATCAACACCCTAGTGTTTACTTTTACATGCATGTACTTGGTCTACCAGATATTGATATATTTTTTCCTTTGCCTCCATAAAACACATAGGCTAGTATGTGTTATTCCTAAGCTACTGAAAATTTAGTAAAATTTAATCAAGGGGCTAAAAAACTATGATCACAAATCTTTCGCTTATCTGCTTTTCCAAATTCCCAATTTTTAGCGACAACTTGACTGAACAATTATTTACCGAGAACAATTTTGAATGCAGGCATCATCATTAGATAAAATAATCCTATTCACAAATCTAAGACAAATGTAAATTAATCAATATCATAAAATAAGCCCAAGACTTGGGTTTCAGTGGTTCTTTGTACAACTACTATGGTAACTTCACGATTTAGAAAGATAAATTATAACCAAATATTGTTTAAGTATAATGATAGTTCATATTTTAATACAGGTTAATAAGAATTTTCTCGTTTCACATTATATATTTCTCTTCATTTAGTAAAGGTTATTTATTAAAGACTCCATTCACCACTTTTAAGTTACACAAAAAGTGACTTAGGAGACTGCACTAATATTTCACCTTACTAAAGTAAAAATTAATGCCTATTTTGAGAGAAAATTTGAAGTTACCACAACTAAAACATTTAACTTTCACTTATTTCAGGAATGAGATCAATGTTTGCAGCGTTTTCTGATATGCATGCCAATATTCAAATTACCATTATTGAGATGTATACCTTTCTTCAAAAGCTACTTTTCTTAGATTCAACCAGAATTTAAGGGCCTTACAATGGGCCAGACTCTGCTAGATATGTTACTTTAGTAAGGTATAAATATTCCCATTTTACAGAAAAGGAAGTTGAAAAGTGTAATAACTTCAAGGATACACTGAAGTTAAAAAACAGTAGAGTTTCTTTGGTTTTGAATTTTCCTTTAAACTGTACTCCTTGGTAACTATACTCCTTAAAATTCTATAGATACTGTAAGGCTACTGACTTAGTTTTTCCAGTTTTTTTGATGAACACATTTATGTATTTTCTGTGACTACAAAATATGAAATAATTGAAAAGAGATGCCGTTTACAGTGTATAAAATAACTTCTAATCACTGGATGAGATACTTTGGCAGCCAAAAAACTTTAATTATGCTAATTCTCACCATATCCTCCCAGGTAGAAATTCTCTTTTGTGCAAGTTAAAGATGTGGAAGTTTAAAAGACATAGCCAGTGTCATAATGAGTCGGTGTATAAGAAAAAAAATGTCTAAGTCCTGACTCTCACTTCCTTCTTTGATGATACTCTGCCTCACTTCCTGAAGATGTTGTAAGACCTGTAAGATACTATCAAAGGGCTCTAAGCTCCTACTTTCAGGGTGATCCAACACTTTTCTGAGATTCTATTTACTATGCCAACGTCAATCTCCACCCACTTTTCCTACAGTTATGACCAATGAATTATTACAATTCTACTGACCATAAAGCTTCCAAAATCTATTTTTAAGACCCCTTTCTGGCATTTTATCTTCCTAATACTTGGTAAATCTTTAAAGGTAGTCTAATTACTAATCAAAAAAAAAAGGTTGTACTAAATTATTTTTAAAAGCCAATCTGCCAACTAACTCTTTTGGACAGAGGTATCATAGACGTCTTTCTGCCAAATATTTTCTGCACATCATTTTGTTTTTGTACAACATTGACCTTACAGCAGTAGGCACAAGAAATTATTTTCAAGAACGTGCCTTCCAGATATTGTAAACTTCCTCTCTCAACTTTCACATCCGAGTACAAATCTGACACACTACAAAACCTACTAAATTCTCCAGCTACAATCTCGATTTACGTCCACACTGTCTGAATGAGTATACAAATAAAATACGGGCAGGATCTCAAAAGTCATTAAAAAGGGGAAAAGGTTGGAAAAAAAGCGAAGTGACAACTATATTAAATAGTTTATGAAAAAAATGAAGTATTGATTATGTTAGTTTTAACAATCTACTAAAAAAGACTCAATAATCCCAGAACAGTATTTAAAAATCTACTTAATCTGTAAACTGAGGGTGGGGTTGTTTAGACTCGGCTGAAACTGACTGCTTTTAAAGGCGAAGGTGTTACATCCCAATGCCGTCCATCACCTGAGGTTAACAATGAAGGGGCTTAAAAATCCTCTGGGTGGCCCACAGAAAAGATGAAATTTTAGAATTTGCCAAGGTCCTGGGCGTCAGCCAATTCCGATTCCGCAGACTCCTACTTGGGAGGCACTCTGATTCCCCAACCCTTTTATGCACACCTACCCTCTGGTCAACCGAATAATATCCCCTGGCTGTATAAGACCTCCGATTTCATCCCACACGGAAATAGTGATGCTGCCAGTTTTATCTGCTACTTTGCATGATCTCACTTCATGGCCGTCTTTGGTTTTGGTCACGCGTCCTGTGAGGATTTAAAAATCAAAATGGGGAGGGGTGTATTAGATAATGAGGACTTCCAAAAAGCTAACTCCTCCTCCGGGATCAAAATGCACCTGAAAGGTGGGAAGAGGTCGAGCCCCGGGTTCTCGCCGCAGGTAGGCTACGGCCCCAGCTCGGGCCAACGGGGCCACGTGGATGGGGGAGGGAAGAGAAAAGGGAGGAAAGGGGGACGGGAGCCCCCGGCTCGCGGCGGCGGCGCCCTTCCCTCCTGTCCCGGGACGCACAGAGGGCGGCGAGGCGGGCTGCGGACCCCACTTACCTATCTCCAGCACAATAAAGACGACATTTAAGTTTTTCAGTCCGGGCTTAATATCTTTTATAAAAAGAGGGGGGTCGTTGACCCCGTTCATACTGAAGCAGGTGCTGCTACGCTGCGGAGACTCGAGTGGGCAGGGAGCCTGACAAAGCTTCCCACCCCCCGGGCCAGGGGCGAGAGCAGAGGGGCGACCTTGGGCGGGGGTGGCGAGAGAAGGGGCAGAAAGCGGTTAGTCAGGAACCAATGAAACCAATCCAGACGGCACTGAGCCTAAAAAAAGGGGGAGGAAAAAAATAAAATCAAAACCAAAAACGCTCACAAGTTTAAAAGAAAAAAAGACGAACCACTCCGCACACCAACCCCGCTCCCAACGGGGCGACAGGAAGGCAAGCGCGAGAACTGCCCCCTTCTTTGGATAAAAGGAAGAAAAAAAAAGACAGCGAGAGGACGCCTCTGCCCTGAGTCCCGCTCACACACACACGGGCGTTGCCCTGTCTGTCCCGGGCTCCGGGGAGTGACGGGCTGTGACAGCGAACCCGGAGCAGAGACCAAACTACCGCGCACCCAGAGTACCAAACACCGACTGCGGAACGCGACCGCGCGCCGCCGGGACCCCCGGGTCGCCCCGCCTCTTGTGACGTCCCATGGCGTCTGGCTCGCCCGACGCCCCGCCCTCCAGCCGCTGACATGCCGTCAGCGCGGGCCCCGCCCCCTCAGCCGTCCAATCGACTCTCGGCTCCGCCCCAGCTTCCGCCGTCGCTGCGCAGCGTGGTCTCTACCCTGCCTAGTCTTCCTTCTTCAGGTTTCTACCACTTGCTGTCTGTCTTCTGGGTTTTCTTGCAGTTTCTTTTTCCCCCCAGAGTTTCTTTTTCCCCTCAGAGTTCAGTCCTCCCCCCCGCCCTTCAGTTTCGCAGTCACTGCTAACGGTTGCTGTGTTTTAGGACCCAGTGGGTAAGCCAAAAAGTATGCGGTAGAGTAAGAACAAGGTTCAGGCTAGGGTGGCTGGTCTGGGTTGAAAGAAAAAAAAAGGTAGGGATGGGTCGTTAGCTGTAAGGCTGGAATTTTAGGGCCGGAAGGGAAATTAGAGATCAACACAACCGCCTCATTTTAAGCATATTTAAAATTGGGGTCCAGAAAGGTGCGGTAGTTTGCTGAAGGTCACCCAGGAACTTTGTGAGCAAGCAGGGCATCAACACAAGTTGTCCAACCTAGTCTTGGTGCGTTTCACTCTATAATGCTAGGCAGATAGACAAGTAGTTAAATTCCTTTGCAAATTTATTATTTTTCCTTACCCTTCTCTAGATTACATCGCTTCCCCATGTTGCTTTTCTTTATGCTTGTTTGTTTTTTAACAGACTATTTTTTAGAGTAGTTTTATGTTAGAGTGGAAGGTACCGAGATTTCCCTTATACTCTCTACCCCGACACAGGCATAACCTCTCCCCATTATCAGTATTCCCCAGAGTGGTACCTTTGTTGCAGCTGATGAACCTACATTAACACATCATCACCCAAAGTCCATATAATTTACCTTAGGGTTGGTTCTTGGTGTTGTACATTTTATGGTTTTGGACAAATGTATAATAACATGTATTCACCAATATAGTATCTACAGAGTAGTTTCACTGCCTTGAAAATCTTATGTGTGCCACCTACCCATCCTTCCCTCTCCCCTAACCCCTGGCAACTACTGATACTTCTACTGTCTTCATTTTCCAGTATGTCATATAGTTGAAATCATACAGTATGTAGCCTTTTCATATTGACTTCTTTCACTTAGTAATATGTATTTAAGTTTCCTCCATGTCATTTCATGAGCTATCAAGTCACGCAGTTGTTTTCGTACATACAAAATAACTGTGTGACAACAGTGGGAGACCCTGAAACATTATCACCTGGGGAGGGAAAAGATGAATAAAGTTTTCTTTATGTTGTGTAGTGAAAAGGACATGTGCTTTAGAAGCAAACCTGGGTGTGAACTATTTACTAGTTGTGTGACCTTTAGGACAGTTGATTAAGCTTTCTAGTCATAATTTAATCATCCAAAAATAAAAGGATGTCTACCTCACAGAGGATTGCATGGGCTCATAATAGTGCCTAGCAAATAGTAGATACTCAATAAATATTTTCCCCTTGCCTATTTTCTATGATTAAAGAAAAGGAGACAATAGTAGCTTAAGCTGTGATTACTTAATCTTTTCTACAATTCTACATGGTGATTGCTAATTTTTATCCCCATTTTACAGATGATGAAATTCACCTGAGACCACATAGCCAGAGAAGGCCAAACTGAGTTTTGAATCTAGGCAATCTTGACCCCAGAGTCTTCCGGCCTAAAGGTAATTTTTAGACTTAAATTGCAGTAGTGGAATTATGAGTAAAAAACAGACTAAATAAATAAAGTATTAGCAGCAACATATATCTATAGGGCTTTAGAGAATCATGTAATTAACTATTTGAGATGGTAACAGATACATTGAGAAGAGTATCAGAGAATTTGTGTGGCAGAAGACTTTTTCCTTGAATCTTTCTGAATATTTTTAGCTCAACCACACCACTTCCCAAACATCTTCAAACAAACAGCATAGATATATTACAGCACAAGAAATGAGTTTCAACGATAATCACAACATTAACAGGGGTGCAAGTCATTCTTAAGGAAGCAGAAGCTTTCAATTCATGGACAAATAAAGTCCAGTGTGCCAAAAGACACTGACGTAATGCTGGAAAATGATGTAAGATAATATTATAAGCATGATTTCAATATCCAGTAAAACAATGATGAAACGTGAGTTAATGGCAGAATCACATCCAACATCAGGGCTCCCATAGACTCCCAATCTGGCCCAGAGTTTAGGCAAAGAAAATTAGCCACTCCCTGAACCCTGGGTCATTTGTTCCCAGAAAGGGGATTAGGTAGGACTGCTCAAACCAATTTTACAGACATTTAGAAAGAGGAACCAGACACTTGGGAAACCAGCCCCACAAAAGTAGAAGCTTGTGCTCAGAGGCACAGCCCAACCCAGCCCTGCACTTCCCCCACAGGACAGAATTCAGTCGAACATCTCTCACTTCCTTTCCTCCTAACTCAGCAGTTCTCAGAAAGGAAATGGCAACAAGTGCTTTCTCATCCACCAAAACTAAAGGCAGTCTTGAGAAACAGGATGGTGTGGGCAGTTTAGGAATTCTTCAACCCAGGTCAGTCGGTTTAAACTATCCCTGACCACTCCTCAAGGGTGGTGGTTAATTAAAAAAAAAAAAAAGAAAGAAAGAAAGGAGATGTCTAGAAGAGCAACTGTTGCCACCCAAATAATCTTTCGTAATATTACCATTCAGTAAAATAAACAAAGATCCATCAATGCCCAGCCAGTTAGATCGTAATGACTATATTGCTGCTGCTTTACTGTCTTTGCAGGATTACTTCGTGGTCTTGCTTCTAAGACTGTTTGTGGGCTTTCATCATTTTCATAGCGCAAACAACGATTTATTCTGAGGTGATGAGAGGTTTATGCCCAGAAGCTCAACACCACTACTCCGTGTAAAGAAGATATTGCTTGGTCAGATCCAGTAAAATACCAAAGGGCATCCATTAGAATCTTGTGCATAAGTTTGCCCACCACTCACTACCCGTGCTCCCTACCAGGTTCTGGTTTCTGGGACCCCAGTGGTCATTTTCACTTTCTTTGTACTATTCGTCTATTTTAAACTATTACAACATCAGTAAAATACCTGGCCAAATACTATTTGATACTAGACATATTGTGCAGTGAAACTAACAATAAAAAAATTAACAAGAACTACAGTGTTCTCACATTACAGAGATAATCCACTTTGTAGCATAATTGGCAAGGTCAAAAAAAAAAGGTCTTAATCTTCTTTAAAACATTTAATCAAAAGCCTCATAAGTAATGTTTAGTAATATTTAAACACAAATCATCCCTAGAATGGTAAATGCTGACACGCATTGAGCATTTGCTATGTGCCAGGCATTTTACGTTAAAAGCACTGTATGCTTATTTATATATTAATAATTCATGTGAAGTGGATTTTCTCGTTTTATATACTAAGTTATGAAGCTGGAATTTAAAACCAACTATCTGTTACATACAATGACCTTTTTTCCAAAACACGTTATTTTCCCTAAAAAGTGCATTTTTAAAAAATTTTTAAATTTTATTTTATTTATCTTTTTATACAGCAGGTTCTTATTAGTTATCCATTTTATACAGATCAGTGTATACATGTCAAGCCCAATCACCCAATTCATCACACCACCACCCCCATCCCCTTACCGCTTTCCCCCCTTGGTGTCCATACATTTGTTCTCCACATCTGTGTCTCAATTTCTGCCCTGCAAACGGGTTCATCTGTACCATTTTTCTAGGTTCCACATATATGCGTTAATATACGATATTTGTTTTTCTCTTTCTGACTTACTTCACTCTGTATGACAGTCTCTAGACCCATCCACGTCTCAACAAACGATCCAATTTTGTTCCTTTTTATGACTGAGTAATATTCCGTTGTATATATGTACCACATCTTCTTTATCCATCTCTCTGTCGATGGGCATTTAGGTTGCTTTCATGACCTGGCTATTGTAAATAGTGCTGCAATGAACATTGGGGTGCATGTGTCTTTTTGAATTGTGGTTTTCTCTGGGTATATACCCAGTAGTGGGATTGCTGGATCATATGGTAATTCTATTTTTAGTTTTTAAGGAACCTTCATACTGTTCTCCATAGTGGCTGTATCAATTTACATTCCCACCAACAGTGCAAGAGGGTTCCCTTTTCTCCACACCCTCTCCAGCATTTGTTGCTTGTAGATTTTCTGATGATGCCCATTCTAACTGGTGTGAGGTGATACTTCATTGTAGTTTTGATTTGCATTTCTCTAGTAATTAGTGATGTTGAGCTTTTCATGTGCTTCTTGGCCATCTGTATGTCTTCTTTGGAGAAATGTCTATTTAGGTCTTCTTCCCATTTTTGGATTGGGCTGTTTGTTTTTTTAATATTGAGCTTCATGAGCTCTTTATATATTTTGGAGATTAATCCTTTGTCCATTGATTCATTTGCAAATATTTTTCTCCCATTCTGAGGGTTGTCTTTTCATTGAGTTTATGGTTTCCTTTGCTGAGCAAAAGCTTTGAAGTTTCATTAAATCCCATTTGTTTATTTTTGTTTTTATTTCCATTACTCTAGGAGGTGGATCAAGAAAGATCTTGCTGTGATTTATGTTCAAGACTGTTCTTGCAATGTTTTCCTCTAAGAGTTTTACAGTGTCCGGTCTTACATTTAGGTCTCTAATCCATTTTGAGTTTACTTTTGTGTATGGTGTTAGGGAGTGTTCTAACTTCATTCTTTTACATGTAGCTGTCCAGTTTTCCCAGCACCACTTATTGAAGAGTCTGTCTTTTCTCCATTGTATATCATTGCCTCCTTTGTCATACATTAGTTGACCGTAGTTGCGTGGGTTTATCTCTGGGCTTTCTATCTTGTTCCATTGATCTATGTTTGTGTTTTTGAGCCAGTACCATATTGTCTTGATTACTATAGCTTTGTAGTATAGTCTGAAGTCAGGGAGTCTGACTCCTCCAGCTCCGTTTTTTTCCCTCAAGATTGCTTTGACTATTTGGGGTCTTTTGGGTCTCCATACAAAGTTTAAGATTTTTTGTTCTGGTTCCGTAAAAAATGCCATTGGTAATTTGATAGGGTTTGCATTGAATCTGTAGATTGCTTTGGGTAGTATAGTCATTTTTCAATATTGATTCTTCCAATCCAAGAACATGGTATATCTCTCCATGTGTTGGTATCATCTTTAATTTCTTTCATCAGTGTCTTATAGTTTTCTGCATACAGGTCTTTTGTATCCCTAGGTAGGTTTATTCCTAGATATTTTATTCTTTTTGTTGCAACAGTAAATGGGAGTGTTTCCTTAATTTCTCTTTCAGATTTTTCATCATTAGTGTATAGGAATGCAAGAGATTTCTGTGCATTAATTACATATCCTGCTACTTTACCAAATTCATTGATTAGCTCTAGTAGTGTTCTGGTGGCATCTTTAAGATTCTCTGTGTATAGTATCATGTCATCTGCAAACAGTGACACTTTTACTTCTTCCTTTCCAATTTGTATTCCTTTTATTTCTTTTTCTTCTCTGATTGCTGTGGCTAGGACTTCCAAAACTATCTTGAATAATAGTGGTGAGAGTGGACATCCTTGTCTTGTTCCTGATCTTAGAGGAAATGCTTTCAGTTTTTCACCATTGAGAATGATGTTTGCTGTAGTTTTGTCATATATGGCCTTTATTATGTTGAAGTAGTTTCCCTCTATGCCCACTTTCTGGAGAGTTTTTACCATAAATGGGTATTGAATTTTGTCAACAGCTTTTTCTGCATCTATTGAGATGATCATATGGTTTTTATTCTTCAATTTGTTAATATGGTGTATCACATTGATTGATTTGCATATATTGAAGAATCCTTGCATCCCTGGGATAAATCCCACTTGATCGTGGTGTATGATCCTTTTAATGTGCTGTTGGATTCTGTTTGCTAGTATTTTGTTAAGGATTTTTGAATTTATATTCATCAGTGATATTGGTCTGTAATTTTCTTTTTTTGTAGCATCTTTGTCTGGTTTTGGTATCAGGGTGATGGTGACCTCATAGAATGAGTTGGGGAGTGTTCCTTCCTCTGCAATTTTTTGGAAGAGTTTGAGAAGGATGGGTGTTAGCTCTTCTCTAAATGTTTGATAGAATTCACCTGTGAAGCCATCTAGTCCTGGACTTTTGTTTGTTGGAAGATTTTTAATCACAGTTTCAATTTCATTACTTGTGATTGGTCTGTTCATATTTTCTGTTTCTTCCTGGTTCAGTCTTGGAAGGTTATACCTTTCTAAGAATTTGTCCATTTCTTCCAGGTTGTCCATTTTATTGGCATAAGGTTGCTTGTCATAGTCTCTTAGGATGCTTTGTATTTCTACGGTGCCTGTTGGAACTTCTCATTTTTCATTTCTAATTTTACTGATTTGACTCCTCTCCCTCATTTTCTTGATGAGTCTGGCTAATGGTTTAACAATTTTGTTTTATCTTCTCAAAGAATCAGCTTTTAGTTTTATTGGTCTTTGCTATTGTTTTGTTTGTTTCTATTTCATTTATTTCTGCTCTGATCTTTATGATTTCTTTCCTTCTGCTAACTTTGGGTTTTGTTTGTTCTTCTTTCTCTAGTTCCTTTAGGTGTAAGGTTAGATGGTTTACTTGAGATTTTTGTTGTTTCTTGAGATAGGCTTGTATAGCTATAAACTTTCCTCTTAGAACTGCTTTTGCTGCATCCCATAGGTTTTGGATCATCGTGTTTTCACTGTCATTTGTCTCTAGGTATTTTTTGATTTCCTCTTTGATTTCTTCAGTGATTTCTTGGTTATTTGGTAACGTATTGTTTAGCCTCCATTTGTTTGTGTTTTTTACGTTTTTTCCCCTGTAATTCATTTCTAATCTCATAGTGTTGTGGTCAGAAAAGATGCTTGATATGATTTCAATTTTCTTAAAATTACTGAGGCTTGATTTGTGACCCAAGATGTGATCTATCCTGGAGAATGTTCCATGCGCACTTGAGAAGAAAGTGTAATCTGCTGTTTTTGCATGGAATGTCCTATAAATATCAATTAAATCTATCTGGTCTATTGTGTCATTTAAAACCTATGTTTCCATATTTATTTTCATTTTGGATGATCTGTCCATTGGTGTAATTGAGGTGTTAAAGTCCCCCACTATTATTGTGTTACTGTCGATTTCCTCTTTTATAGCTGTTAGCAGTTGCCTTATGTATTGAGGTCTCCTATGTTGGGAGCATATATATTTATAATTGTTATATCTTCTTCTTGGATTGATCCCCTGATCATTATGTAGTGTCCTTCCTTGTCTCTTGTAACATTCTTTATTTTAAAGTCTATTTTATCTGAAATGAGTATTGCTACCACAGCTTTCTTTTGATTTCCATTTGCATGGAATATCTTTTTGTATCCCCTCACTTTCAGTCTGTATCTGTCCCTAGGTCTGAAGTGGGTCTCTTGTAGACAGCATATATATGGGTCTTGTTTTTGTATCCATTCGGCAAGCCTGTGTCTTTTGGTTGGAGCATTTAATCCATTCATGTTTAAGGTAATTATCGATATGTATGTTCCTATGACCATTTTCTTAATTGTTTTGGGTTTGTTTTTGTAGGTCCTTTTCTTCTCTTGTGTTTCCCACTTAGAGAAGTTCCTTTCGCATTTGTTGTAGAGCTGGTTTGGTGGTGCTGAATTCTCTTAGCTTTTGCTTGTGTGTAAAGCTTTTGATTTCTCCATCGAATCTGAATGAGATCCTTGCCAGGTAGCATAATCTTGGTTGTAGGATCTTCGCTTTCATCACTTTAAATATATCATGCCACTCCCTTCTGGCTTGTAGAGTTTCTGTTGAGGAATCAGCTGTTAACCTTTTGGGAGTTCCCTTGTATGTTATTTCTTGTCTTTCCCTTGCTGCTTTCAATAATTTTTCTTTGTCTTTAATTTTTACCAATTTGATAACTATGTGTCTCAGCATGTTTCTCCTTGGGTTTATCCTGTATGGGACTCTTGTGCTTCCTGGAGTTGGGTGTCTATTTTCTTTCCCCTGTCAGGGAAGTTTTCGACTATAATCTCTTCAAATATTTTCTCTTGTCCCTTCTCTCTCTCTTCTCCTTCTGGGAACCCTATAACGTGAATGTTGTTGCGTTTAATGTTGTCCCAGAGGTCTCTCAGGCTGTCTTCATTTCTTTTCATTCTTTTTTCTTTATTCTGTTCCACAGCAGTGAATTCCACTATTCTGTCTTCCAGGTCACTTATCCGTTCTTCTGCCTCAGTTATTCTGCTATTGATTCCTTCTAGTGTAGTATTCATTTCAGTTATTGTATTGTTCCTCTCTGTTTGTTCTTTAATTCTTCTAGCTCTTTGTTAAACATTTCTTGCATCTTCTCGATCTTTGCCTCCATTCTTTTTCCAAGGTCCTGGATCATCTTCACTATCATTATTCTGAATTCTTTTTCTGGAAGGTTGCCTATCTCCACTTCATTTAGTTGTTTTTCTGAGGTTTTATCTTGTTCCTTCATCTGGTACATAGCCCTCTGCCTTTTCATCTTGTCTGTCTTTCTGTGAATGTGGTTTTTGTTCCGCAGGCTGCAGGATTGTAGTTCTTGCTGCTGCTGTCTGCCTTCTGATGGATGAGGCTATCTATGAGGCTTGTGCAAGTTTCCTGATGGGAGGGACTGGTGCTGGGTGGAGCTGACTGTTGCTCTGGTGGGCAGAGGTCAGTAAAACTTTAATCCGCTTGACTGCTGATGGGTGGGGCTGGGGGTTCCCTCCCTGTTGGTTGTTTGGCCAGAGGCAACCCAACACTGGAGACTACCTGGGCTCTTTGGTGGGGACTCTGGGAGGGCTCACGCCAAGGAGAACTTCCCAGACGTTATGCTGCCAGTGTCCTTGTCCCTATGGTGAGCCACAGCCACCCCCCCGGCCTGTGCAGGAAACCCTCCAACACTAGCACTTAGGTCTCGTTCAGTCTCCCCTGGGGTCACTGCTCCTTCCCCTGGGTCCCGATGCACACACTATTTTGCGTGTGCCCTCCAAGAGTGGAGTCTTTGTTTCCCCCAGTCCTGTCGAAGTCCTGCAATCAAATCCCAATAGACTTCAAAGTCTGATTCTCTAGGAATTCCTCCTCCCATTGCTGGACCCCCAGGTTGGGAAGCCTGAAGTAGGGCTCAGAACCTTCACTCCAGTGGGTGGACTTCTGTAGTATAAGTGTTCTCCAGTTTGTGAGTCATCCACCCAGCAGTTATGGGATTTGATTTTACTGTGATTGCGCCTCTCCTACCATCTCATCATGGCTTCTCCTTTGTCTTTGGATGTGAGGTATCTTTTTTGGTGAGTTCCATTGTCTTCCTTTCGATGATTGTCCAGCAGCTAGTTGTGATTCTGGTGTTCTCACAAGAGGGAGTGAGAGCACGTCCTTCTACTCTGCCATCTTGGTTCAGAGCCCCTCTAAAAAGTGCATTTCTTTGGTTATCAAAATGGGTAATTAGATTTTTTTGAAGGTTTATAGTTCACAGTGATAAGTGCAGTACCATTTTATCTGATCTTCAGTGTCTAATTGTGTGGGGGCAGTGAAGTTAGCTTGTGAGGAATAACTTGTAGTTTTCCTTGGGAAGAAATGCATCCCTAAATGGCTTAATTCATTATCTTTTTAATGATAGAGTGAATGACTTTGGCTTCTGTGTTCTAAAAAGTTTCTTTCAAGTGTGCCACACATGTAAATAGCTGCCTGAATTTATTGTTTATTCAGCTGAAAAAACCAAAATATTATTGGCAACTGACCAAACTCAAAACTAATAAAACAAAATTATTTCTTTATTGATGGAAGATTTATCTAACTGGAATATATATCATACACCTTATACTTAAAAGGAAATTGTAAAAAATATTAGAAATCATGAGCACAGAGTGAGCATAAGAAGGCTTCTGTAGGATCAGAAGTCCTTTTCATACTATATACCTAGATGCTTTAAAAAGAATTACTTGATATTTGCTAATGTTTCTCAGTGTCTTATGTTGCTATATAAACTCAATGTTTCTGTCCCCCGGAACTTGTATGTTAAAATCTAGTCCCCAGTGTTTTAGTATTTGGAGGTGGGGCCTTTGAGAGGTGATTAGGAATAGAAGGCAGAGGGCCCTCATAAATGGGATTAATGCCCTTATAAAAAAGACCCCAAGGAACTCCCTTGCCCCTTTCACCATGTAAGGACACAGCAAATGACAGATGTCTTTGCACCAGGAGGTGGGCTCTCACCAGGTACCAAATCTGCCAGTGCCTAGATCTTGGACTTCCCAGCCTCCAGAATTGTGAGATATTTATATTTCTCAATTTCTATTGTTTATAAGCCACCAGTTTACAGTATTTTGTTACAGCAGCCCTGACAGACTAAGACATATATAAAAATAAATAAACAAATGACAATGTAAAAAAACAGCGCTCCTGGTTTCAGAGTTCTGTTTCTTGCTCTAGTTGGCCCTACAATAAGTATGTGACAGTTTCCCCTAACATCATGCCTGACACCTGTTGGAGTGGAGGGCTTGATGACTATGAAATTTTGATTATCTCGGTTTCTGTATAGTAAAAATATATACCTTTTCTTATTTCAGAGCATTATAAGGCTGATACATGTGGTCTTCTTTCACACACACACACACACACACACACACACACACACACACCAATAAATCACTAGAAAGAAACAGCAAATATTTCCTATAAGCCCTAAATAAGAGATTTTCCTGTATGAACATAGAGTATCCCAGTTGGAAGGATGCTTACAGATAATGTACTCTAATGCCTTCATTTTGTATGTGAAAAAATACAGGCCCAAAGATGTGAACAGGATTACCATCTACAGCCTCTAATGAATTAATGGTTCTCAGTACTAATCATAGGCTGCTAATATCATGACAGGAGGGACAACAAATCCAAACTAATTAAATCAGAATCTCTGCAGGTGGGATTCAGGCATCAATATGTTTTAAAACCCCTCAGGTAATTATTATAATGTGCAACCAAGTCTGAGAACCAGAGCAGGTTAGAAGAGATTTTTGTTGTTCAGAATATTTTCTTTATTTTTCATATACCTATTAATATTCTGGAACAGTACATATTTCCTTTATACTAGCTTGGGAAATCCTACATTGAGATAAATTTCTAAAAGTGAAATTACTCAGTATATAAGTAAGACTTGTGATATGTACAGTTGGCCTTCCATATCTGCAGGTTCTGCATCCAGGGATTCAACCAACCCTGGATGGAAATAAATATTCTTTTTAATTCCAGAAAGTTCCAAAAAGCAAAACTTGAATTGACTGTGCAGGGCAACTATTTACATAGCATTTACATTGTATTTTCAACTATTTACACAGCATTTACATGGTATTAGGTATTATAAGTAATCTAGAGATGATTTAAAATATATGGGGGGGAGGACTTCCCTGGTGGTGCAGTGGTTAAGAATCCACCTGCCAATGCAGGGGACATGGGTTCGAGCCCTGGTCCGGGAAGATCCCACATGCCATGGAGCAACTAAGCCCGTGTGCCACAACTGCTGAGCCTGCGCTCTACAGCCTGTGAGCCACAACTACTGAAGCCTGTGCGCGCCTAGAGCCCGTACTCTGCAACAAGAGAAACCACCGCAATGAGAAGCCCCCACTAGCCGCAACTAGAGAAAGTCTGCGTACAGCAACGAAGACCCAAGGCAGCCCAAAATGAATGAATGAATGAATGAATAATAAAATAAAATAAAAATAAAATAAAATAAAACTGTTTCCCTCCCCATCTGCTTTAAAAAATAAAAATAAAAATAAATAAAATATATGGGGGGGTGCATAGGTTATATGAAATGACATAGTATTTGCCATTTTATATAAGGGACGAGTATCCTCAAATTTTGGTATCCATGTGGGGTCCTAGAACCAACAACAGTATTGTTCAGTTATATTTTAGGAATTTTGAAGAGATTTACACTCCCATTTGCCCTTTGTATGTTCATTGAACATAATTCATTAATTTATTCAACAAATCTTTATTGAACCAACTACTATGTGCCAGCAGTGGGACTGCATCAGTTAAAAAACAATGCAAACAAAAATCCCTGACTTTGTAGACCTTACATTCTAATGTCAGTAAACAGGCAAGAGACATAATAAATCAGTAAAATTATATAGGGCGTTAGAAGGCGGTGAGTACTAAGGTGAAAAATGAAGCAAAGAAGGGCATAGGGATTTAGCAGGAATGGCTAAAAAGTGGGTGAGGAAGATGATATTTGACTGAAGCTACAAAGGAGGGAAGGGAGCCACTGAAAATGCTCAAGCTCTCTGGCTTTTTCCAGGAACAGTAAGCAGGCTGCTGGGACTGAAGTGGAGTGAGCTAGGAGAGAATGTAGAAGATGAGGATGAGGAGGGGGCATATTATACATGAGGGCTTTGGAATGTGTTCAGCAAAGACCTGATGTGCTAATCGGACTTAACAGTATCACTCTGACTGCTGGGTGGAGAACAAAAGGAGCAAGTGTGGAAGTAGGAAAATCAGTTAGGTTATGTATTAATCCCAGAGATGTGCACTGGCTTGCACCAGGGTGGCAGCAGTGACAATGGTAAAATGTGATCAGCATGTGGATATATTTTGAAGACAGAGCCAACAGTTTCAGTCTGGTTGGAAGTGGAGTATGATACAATGAGATGAATTAAATATGACTTTCAAATTGACAGTCTGAGCAACTGGAAAGACAGAGTTGTTTGTCATTCACTGAAATGGAGAAGACTACAGGTGGAACAGTTTTGGGGGTTGTGGGAAGATCAGGAGGGCCATTTTAGACATGAAGAACAGGGAGGCAGGAAGAACAGAGTCAGAGTGGTGTTCTGGATGCCAAGTGAATCACATGTTTCTGGGAAGGGGTGATTGTTGTGTCAAGTGCTGCTGATAGATCACATGAGATAAAACAGAGTTGATCACTGGCTTTAGGAAAAACGAAGGTCATTAGTGATGTCGACAAGAGCAGTTGCAGTGGAGTTCATGGGGGTGAAAATCTCAGTGGGTCGAGTTCAAGAGAGAACAGAAGTTGAGGAATTGGAAATGTTAAAGCAAGTGTATATAGCTCCTGGACTTCCCTGGTGGCGCAGCGGTTAAGAATCCGCCTGCCAATGCAGGGGACACGGGTTCAAGCCCTGGTCCGGGAAGATCCACATGCCGCGGAGCAACTAAGCCCATGCACCACAACTACTGAGTCCGCGCACCACAGCTTCTGAAGCCCTCATGCCTAGAGCCCATGCTCTGCAACAAGAGAAGCCACCGCAATGAGAAGCCCATGCACCACAACGAAGAGTAGCCTGTACACCACAACAAAGAGTAGCCCTTGCTTGCTGCAACTAGAGAAAGCCTGCATGCAGCAACGAAGACCCAATGCAGCCAAAAAAAAAAAAAAAAAGTATATAGCTCCTTCTAGAAGGTATGTTGCAAAGCAGAGAGAAATGATGCAAAAACTTGAGGGAAAAGTGGGACAGAAGAGATTTTTTTTTTTAAGATGTGAAAAATAATATCATGACTGAGGCTGAAGGGAGTGTTTCAGTAGAGAGAGGGAGAAATGGGAATTTCTGGAGACAGATTCGTGTCCTTGAGTAGTTGAGAGAGGTGGGAGCAAGTGCTCTTGTGAAGGGGTTAATGGGAGCATGGTAGATTCTTCTGTGACAGGAGGGGAAATACTAGTGGGTATGGTGGTGTGGTGTGTGTAAATTCTCTTCTGATTGCCACTGTAAGCAAGATCACCAATTTAGAGTGAAGATGGGGAGGAGATGATGAAAAGTGAGGAGACAGTGCTAAATAGTTGTCAGGGAACATGGGAGAGTGAGTGAGCTAGGGGAATGTATTGATATTACAGTTTTAGAACAAGACTACGGACTTCCCTGGTGGTGCAGTGGTTAAGTATCTGCCTGCCAACGCAGGGGACATGGGTTCTAGCCCTGGTCCAGGAAGATCCCACATGCCGCCTGTGCACCAAAACTACTGAGCCCACATTCCACAACTACTGAAGCCCGCGCGCCTAGAGCCTGTTTTCTGCAACAAGAGAAGCCACTGCAATGAGAAGCCCATGCTCCGCAATGAAGAGTAGCCCCTGCTCACCACTAGAGAAAGCCCGTGCGCAGCAATGAAGACCCAATGCAGCCATAAATAAATAAATAAATGTACTAAACAAGAACAGGACTAAAGTCTTCCTTGAAAGCAGTTAGCAGTATATTTACAGTTAGACCAGCACACATAGTTTTGTATTTTTCTTCAGGCACACTCATCTGTGAAGGTTTAGGCACAGACTAGACTAAGAATTGGATTTAACCAATATTAGAATTTTGACAAGTGACAGTAACCCTGGTTTCTGCAACATATGTTGTACAAATATTTCCCAGTTTGGGATTTGCCTTTTCCTTTTATCTATATATATTTTTTGAACTATGGAAATTTTATAAATTTTATATTTTTTAATGGTAAAATCTATTATCTTTTCCTATGGTTTCTTTCATTGCTTTTTGGCTTGAGGGAGTCCTTCCTCATAAAGGGATGATATGAACTTCTATAGCTTCTCTAATTTTTTATGGTTGAATTTTTAACTCTTTAATCTATCCATATGTATTCTGTGATGCAAAGTTTTAATAAAATAGTCATCAAAAAGTTCCTTTTTCCCTACATTATTTATTAAAGAAACAATTCCTTACCCTTAGGTTTGTAACTTCTTTAAAAGATATTATCTTTTTATATTTTATAAGTTCTAGTTCCACATTATCACTTCTGGGTCACTGATTTATCTGTCTATTCTCAGTACTTAACATGCTTTAACTATTGTATATTTATAATTCTTCAGCATCTGATAAAGCAAGTACCAGTCTCCAGCCCCCGTTTTATAAACATTCTCTAACCATTTTTGCTTACTTATTTTTCTAGAAAATTTTGTCATGATTCAAAAATAGGCCCCTCTCAGGGTTTGTATGGAGTCGAAAGAAGCCTAAACATTAGTTTGGGAAATACAAATTTCTTTGTAATATCCAAGTTCCCATTCAGGACCCACACTGTGATCTTCTATACTGGTCTTTTAAATTTTGCTGGATTAACTACTTATTCATGTTTTTATACATCTTAAATCCCCCTGAGATATAGTTTTGCTTTGATTTTGATTTTACTAGAGTGAGTCCTCAAGTAAATTCCCCAGAAAGAAAAGCAGAAGGTAACTTTCTGGTACTTTACGTATCCAAAAATGTCTAATTTTTTTTCTCATATACATATCATATCTTGGGCATGTATAGAATCTTGATATTGTAATCCCTTTCTCTTAATATTTATCCCTAAGTCCAATGGATAGAATGTTCCTTGAAACACTACTATTAGAAGGAAAAAAATGGAAAACAACCTAAATGTCAAAAAGGAAGAGATTTATTAAATGGTAGTGTATCCTTTGTAGGCAAGTCTATAAACTATTTTTAAGTTAGGTAAATATATATGCATGATAAGGAAATAAGTCCATGTGGAAAAAAGGCCACTGCATAACATGTATACTCTGATTAGGTTTTTTGAAAAATAAAACCCTACATGGGTATATATTCATATATCTATTTTCATATCTATACATCTGGAAGAACATGAAGCAAAAATTAACAAATCACTATGGGGATTAAGATTAATGAGTGTGGAAGGAAGAACTTTCACTTTTTATTTTATATACTCTAAATTATTTGAAGTTTTAGAATGATGTCTTATTACTAATTAACAGGGTAGAGTTTTATGCAGCCAATGTACACATTTACTTGACCTTTTCCACGCCTTTATTTCACTCTATGCTGTTGACCACACTCCCTCCTGTACAAACACTGGTTTAGGTGACTCTTCTGAGTCTTTCCATGACACACTATACTTATTCCAATTTAGAACTTTGTATTTTAATTTATAATTGCCTATTTATTTGTCTATTTTTTCCAAGTAGACTGGAAAGTCAGATACTTTCCCTATTTCATCATTTTATATCTTATAGAGTGCCAGTTCAATGACTATTTGTTGAAAGTGTCTATGATTTGAAAGGGAATGCATATTATCTGGTTCTCTGGAAAGTAAAAGTGCTCAGAAGGTAAAAAGGGAAGTGATAGAGGCAGGATGGAAAGTCCTGAAGATTGGCTGTGTCCGTTGGCTGAGCAGCTGAACTACCGAGGGAAAGGTTCCCTTAACTGCAGTCTAAGTAGATCAAAGGAACAAGGTGGAGATGTGTGCGAGAAACTAAGCAAAAGTGGTGAGAAGGTAACTGGCCTTCTCCTTTGGGGGAATTCCACACTTCAGTAGGAAACTATTATGTAAATGTCTGTCTCTGGTGATCTAGTAGTTTCTGTGTCCCATGTGGATGGGATATATAGGAGTAGCACGGGACTTCTGAAGGGGAAGTTGGAAGGCAAATATCACTATAAAAAGCAAGAGAAAGCAGGATTTGCTTATTAGGGTAAAGACTATCCCCACAAAGAGACACCAAAAAGTATACATCTATATGCAGAGGCTTAAATAACATGTTTTCTCATGTTACAGTAAGGTGAACAGTCCAGCTTGGCAGGGAGTCTCTACTCCACAGAGTCATTCAAGGACCCATATTCCTTTCATTTATTGCTTCATGGTCAAAGTTAGGTTGTGGGGATATTCAGTGTTCCAGCCTGAGGAAAGGGAAAAGAGAGGAACTTCAAGGCAAGTCACTTATCTTTTAAGGTAGAGATGATCCAGAAATTACATATAACTTCAATTTACCCATTACTTCTACTTACATCCCATCAGCCAAAACTTAGACACATAATCACATCTAACTGAAAAGAAGATGAAGCTATAGTCCTTAGCTGAGTAGCCATGCACCTAGTGTAACTTCTATTTCTATGGAAGAAGGGAAGTATGGATTTTGGAGAAAAACTAGTTTCTGCCATATAAAGAAATTATTTTCATAACCTGAGTAATAAAAGTTGTCTTGAAACTCTAGTTGCCCCCCAGTGCTGGTCTACTACTACTAATGCACGTGCAGTGCAAAGACCAAGGACAATGGAAGAAACTTAAAGCTAAATGTATTCAACATAAGAGATTGTCCTTTATTATGACATAATGTTAAAATATCTTTAATGATATGCATAGCATTTTTTTTTCTTTTTTTGGTCTTTTTTTGTTTTTATTTTCTATGCATAGCATTTTAAATGTCCTTTAAAAAAAAAAAAGAAGTAAGATAGAGCATTGGCAAAACTACTCTCAGTATACCCATTCCCCAACTTCTGTGTGTGTGTTTGTTGAAATTTTACTGATTCTTGAAATCCTTACCTGAGACTAATGCACCATATTGCTGAGACCAAGCACAGAGGGTCAGCAGAAAGGCCAGTAGTTAGGAGTAGAGGCCCTACTCCTCCTTCAACTTTGAAGGTGGCATCTCACCCTCAGAATAGGTTTCTTAAACTCTCCCCACTGGACCCGCCATCCTCTCCCTCTCCATCACCAGTAAGGTCCCCCTCCTCTGGGCTCCCATAGTATCCTTTACATGGTTCTACTGCAGCATTTATCACATTGCATTGTATCAAAAGTTACTGTCTCTCTCCTCCAACTTGAACATGATCACCTCAAGAATAAGGACCATCTGCTCATTGAAGGTACTAGTTCTTTTTCAAGATGAAAACATCTGTATTAATTTGCTAGGCTACCCTAACAAAATACTACAGACTGGGTGGTTTAAACAGCAGAAATTTATTTTCTCACAGTTACAGAGTCTATAAACCCAAGATCAAAATGTCAGCAGGATTTGTTTCTTCTGAGGCCTTTCTCCTTGGCTTCCAGATGGCTACCTTCTCACTGTGTCCTCACATGGTCTTTCCTCTCTGCACATGGATCCCTCATCTCTGTACATCCAAATTTCCTCTTCTTATAAGGACGCTGGTCAGATTGGGTTAATATCATGCTTTGTACCAGTCAGATTGGATTAGGACCCTCACAACCACATTTTAACTTGTCTCTTTAAAAGCCCTATCTTCAAAAACAGTCACATTCTGAGTTACTGGGGATTAGGGCTTTAGCATACCAATTTTGGGGGGCAAAATCCAGCCCATAACACCTTTATGATCTTTGTTGATTATAAAAGTAATATAATATTTTTTAAATCAAATCATACAGAAATGTGTAAGTAGAAAGTCAAAGTCTCCTATCACTTCACTTCTCATGACAATATCTCCCGACGGGTAATCAGTGTTTCGTGAATGACTAAGTGAGTGAGCATGGTGTGGGCTTCATATTACACCTGAGAAAAATGAGCCACTAAGAGGCTAAGCAACTTTTTCTAGGTCATAAAACTAGTTAATGAAAAGAGAATCATACCCAGTTCTACCAATTTCTCATCTAACATTCATATTTCTCTTTAAAAGTTACCAAACTTGGGAATTCTCTGGTGGTCCAGTGGTTAGGACTCAGCACTTTCACTGCCAGGGCCGGGGTTTGATCCCTGGTCGGGGAACTAAGATCCCGCAAGCCGTGAAGCGCGGCCAAAAAAATTAAAAAGTTACCAAACTTAATTAAGTTCTTTTCACTTATATTTGCCTTTGTCATAGGCTCTTTCTGCAGCAAGAAACAGATATTCACTTAGGTTTTCATGTACTTATTGCTGCATCACAAACCTCGTCAAAATTTAGTGAATTAAAACAACAGTTATTTCGTTTTCACAATTCTGTAGGCTGGCCATCTGGGTGTGACTTCTGATTGCCTTGCCTGCAGTCACTCGTGTGGCCTCATTCACATGTCTGCCAGCTGGTGCTGGCTCTGCACTGGGGTGCTTCTGTTGCCCTCCACAAGGTTTCACATCCTCTGGTAAGCTACACTGGGCTTCAGAGCTTGGTGATCTCAGGATTCCAGGTGGCGAAAGTGGAAGCTGCAAAGTCTTTTGCAGATTAGACTCTGGAACGGGCATTATGTTACTTCTATCACATTCTGTTGGTCCAAGTCAGTCACAAGGCCAACCCAGACTCAGGGGGGTGGAGAGATAGGCTCTGCCTCTTCATAGAAGGAATAAGCAACATCACATTGCAAAAAAGGATGTGGACACAGGAAGGTGTGATTCACTGGGGGGCATTACCATAATGCTTTTCCACAGCTGACATTTCCTACAGGATGACATTCTGCGTGTTGGCCTTCCTATCATGCCCACAACTTCCTTTTTAAAAAGTGAATAATTCATATGGTATCATGCTTTGTACTTTGCAACTCTCCACCTGGCTTCAAGAAGTCAGACTGGAGATTAGTGCTTGTATTAGTTAGGATTAGAGCCAACTTCAAGTGAGAGAAAACCCCACATGGCTGGACTTAAAGCAGAAGTTTATTTCTGATGCTTGCCAAAGTCAAGAGATAGGTTCTTCAGAATTGGTATTGGCCTCCACATTCTCTGGCCTCTTCTTTCTTGTTTTACTCCATTGACTGTACCTTCCATCACCAAGGTTGCCTCATGATCCAAGATGGCTGCCAAAACTCCAAATACTACAGTCTGTTTCACCCAGCAGGAAGGAAAAAAGGGAGGGAAAATAGAACCCACTCTTCTAATGGTACTTCCTAGATGTTGTACACCTGACTTCTACTCATATCCCATTGGCCTGCACTTAGTTATAAAGCTATACCTATCAGCACAGGGGATTGGGAACTGTACTCTTTATTTCTGATAGCTCTGTGCCCAGCCAAAAATTAGGGGTTCTATTACTACAGAAGAAGGAAACAGTAGATATTGATGGATAATCAGCAATCTCTGCCACAGTGCTCAGCCTAAAGCCAGACATCAGTATGCTGCCCATGGGCATATAATGTGGCCTGGTATGAGAAATATGCCCAACAGATATGCATTATTAATTCATTCCTTCTGCCAACATATTTATTTATTGAGTCTTTTCTATGTGCCAAGCACCTTTCTAGCTACTAAAAATAGAGCAGAGAACAAAACAGACAAAGTCACTGCCTTCCTTTAGTTATACTCTAGTTTGGAAAGATAGGCAATAAACAAACAATATAAAGTAAAAAATTGATAACTGATATGAACAATTCATCTAGATGAAGGGGTAGACAGTTAAAGAAGTGTGAGTGGGAGAGGATAGCTATTTTAGGTAGGTAGGACATGAATGAAGACAGCCATGCAGATATCTGGAAGAAAAGGCACAGGCAGAGGGAACAGTAAATACAAAGGCCTTGAAGCAGGAGCATGCTTGGAATGTTTGAGGAACAGCAAGGCATAACTAGAACAAGGAGTGGAGGAGTGGTAGGAGATGAGGATGAAGAGATAGCCAGAGGCCAGACCATAATAAGGACCAAGTAGTGGATTGTCAGTAAGATACTCTTTCTTCAGGAGTCTAAAAGCAAAGGTGTGTCAAGGTTCCTCAAGACCACCCCAGGTTCAGCGATTTGCTAGGAGGACTCACAGGACTCAGCTTATAGTCATGCTTAAGGCTATGACATCAACAGGATACAGAGCAAAATCAGCAAAGGGAAAAAGTGTATAGGGCAAAGTCTGGAGGAAGCAAGCTTCCAAGAGTCCTCTTCCAGTAGACTCACACAGGAGGTGCTTAATCCCTCCAGCCACAGGTTGTGACAACAGGTATGAAATGCTCTCTACCAGGGAGCTCATTACAGACTCAGTGCCCAAGATTTTTATTGAGGATTGGTCACATAGGTACCCTCTTCCTAGCACATATCAAATTCCCGACTGTCAGAAGGAAAGCAGGTTTTTAGCATAAACCATATTGTTTGTACAAACAGTTTAGGTACAGTGAGCCATGCTTATCATTTAGCAAATGGTCAGAACCCTACTGAAACCTAAACTCTCAGATGGCAGTCAAGGGCCAAACTTGCAAGCAGATCTTTCTATCTTAGAAAGATAGCAGTCTTGGACCCGTTGTTAACTCTTTTCTACATAAAAGCACACAGAGAGATACGCATGAAGCAAAGCAGAATGTGAGCCAGGAAACTAAACAGAGACTAAGCAGACTCCATGGGTTAGTGGAAGCAATTAATAAATAGAATCCATGAGATAAATAAACTGAGAAGTAGCCAGAGGGCAGAAGCAACAGCAGGAGGAAGAAGCAGAGAACAAAGAAGCCGAATCAAATGAATAAAAGGACATCTTGTGCAGGAAGAACAAACATCCTTCTATGGGACGACCACCACGGTATTCCTTTTGGGATGTGAGAATTCCTAGATGATCCCAGAGACCAATAATCAGTGCTCTCCATGAGGCCTGATTGCTCCATTAAAATGACTTCCCATACTTGCCTCCTAATTTCCTCTTGGATCGTCGTATAGAAAATTCCCATCACCCAAGATCGGAGGCATGACAGTGCTCCTTGTAACCTGAAACCTCCTCACTAATATACCTGGGATTTCAGCCATTCAAAGCATAGACTTTAGAGAGGAAATTAGTACGGTGACCAAGGGATCACTGGCCAACTGGCTGAAGGACCCAGAGTTGTAATATAGCACGGACCACCCCACTCCTCCCCCCCACCACATGGAGCCACGTTCCAGTCATATCAAACCACTCACAACTGTACTCAGAGGCTAAGTGGACTTTTATGCTTTTGAAATTTTCATCATGTACTTCACTCTGTCTAGAACTTCTGGTTTTTTCATCCTCAAAAAAATACCTCGGCTGGATGCTGTTTGCATTCTCTATGAAGTGTCTCTGACCGTTTCTCTCCCCGCACTCTTGTCTACCGTCTTTTAAATGAATTCTTCCCTCTGCACGGCTCTCTTAGCTATTGGTCTATGTTTCTGTAGTAACACTTATAAAACATATTGTAATCAACTCCTTATGCATCTGTCTCTGAAATGAATTATGTTCCTAGTACCTAGCATAGTACTTCACAAATGGTAATTTTTAAATAAATGCTTAGTTGGTGAATGAATGAATGAATGAACCAAGAAACAAATGCATTGAGTCCACGTATTGAAGAGTTCTGATTCCAGAAGTCAAGGACAAATCTCCTTGACCAAGACACCCTATTCTCAATTCTCATGCTTGAAACAATAATATCTCTTATCTATTGGGATGCTTGTTATTTTCCAAAATTATATTGCTTTTGCACTACATTATTTCTTTGATGATATTGTTGCTTTACAGATGTTAAATAGCCATGTTAGCATTGATTCTAATCATTTCCCTAGTGAGGAAGCAAAATTTTTTAACTTTTATTTTTTAATTATGGGAGGACTTAAATATTCCCCAACTAAAAAAGCATGTGATAAATATACTCAACGTTGTGGTTTCTGAGTATGTTTATACAAGTAAATAAACACACAGAATCGCTCTCCTGCTATGACAGTACTTCCTATTACTACTGCCTCATATATGCATGTATATTTTTCAAATTAAACTTATCAGAGGGGAATAATTTCAAGAAGTATTGTTTTTACAATCCACTGCTTATGGCAGTGAAAGTGAATTCCTTAAGAAATTTAATAATAAAACCAGTTCTAAAAAGCCTAGTCATGGTCATAGCAAACATCAAATAAAATCTAAATTGTTAGTCTTCACAAGATCTCTTTTGAGTAGTGGCCCTTTAAAATCTAGTAGTATATTTTTATAACTTTCCTTTACTTCCCTATGGAGTTATCAGAATTATCAGAATTAAGGCCTTTGCTTGAATGCTTTGATGACATGTCGTGATTGGCTGTTAACATGCAAGAGGTTGCAAGAGCCAAACAAAATGGATTCCTAGAAACTAAGGACAGATTTTTTAAAAATAGCATCGTCTGAAACTAAAGGTAATTAGAATTGATTTTTAATTTCCACCATTAGCCATCTAAGAGAGGGTTTGCAAAGATATGTGAATGAGATGGGGTATTGTCCGGTTCGCATGTGTTTTTGTGGGGGTGGAAGGGAAACTAATATTTTTTTATTATTTTCTTTGTGTCAGGTGGTTAACATACACTTTCATTTAATCATTACAACACCCCCTCTAAAATAGGACTCTGATCCACAGTCCATAGTTGGGAAAGTAAAGGCAGGAGAGAGAAGCTCCAGGCCACACAGTGCAGAGCAGAACTGAAATTCCAACCTAGTTTCTCTGACTCCAGAGTTTGTGTCTCTACCACCCAATATAGGAGGCCAGGTTATCACATCACAACATATAAATAACTCTAATTAAATGTAACCTATCCTGGATATCATCCCCCAAATGGAATTTTCTGCTTGGAGATTGAATTTTTTAAAAAAAAGAAAAAAAGAATAGAACAGGGGTCAGCAGGCTATGACCCCAAACTCGTTTTGGTAAATGAAAAGGTGCTGGAATGGTGCCACACCCATTGCCAATGGCTGCTTCCAAGCAAGGCAGTGTTGAGCAGTTGTTACAGAGACCACACGGTCTGCAGAGCCCAAAATATTTACTATCTGACTTTTTTCAGAAAAACTGTGCCAACCTCTGGAATAGAACCTTTGTCAATCAATATGCAGTGCTGTCCCAGGGAGAGAGTTTCAGTGTTGGGCAGACACTTGGAGAGCTGTACTGTTGGGCAGGTGCTGGGGGATCTGCTGATTCAGCCCCATCCTGGAGGAAGTATTTTATAAAATGAGTCAATTCCACTTGCCTTGATGGACAATAGTCCATCAAGGAATTCCATTACAGAGACCATTCTTTGGGTACCATGATCACTGAAAACATGTATGAAGAAAAACATTAAATAATATAGTTGCTATAAAAACATAACCTAACAATAAATTAGTAGACTAGAAATAGAAAACTAATACATACAGAAAAGCTTTTCAAGTTTGGTTTAGGCTGCCCATCCCTGAACCAATTAAACATTGGTAAAGGAGATGGGGTTATGGTGATGGGTTTAAACTAATCTTGGCCACCACTGGCCACCCACTATGACAGCTAATCTTAAAGGTGGAGTCAAGTGTATGTTGACAGACCAATCACCATATTCACTACAAACATAATTTTGTGATGAAGGGTCTTTTAAGACATAGCATAAAAATATACAATCCTAATTAAACAGTACAGTTGTCATTATTATTCTCCCATTTGACACACAGATTTAACTGATCATAAATGACCAAAATTTTTCATCATACAATGTCATTGCTTGACATTTCTAAAGGGTATTTCTAGAAACTTTTGAAATTTGCAAAATTGAGAAAAACAGAAAAATTTCATATATTAATAGTTTTTTGGCTTTCTTCCTGTTCCATTGATAGACATGTCATTTCCTATGCACAGAATCACACCCTACAAATTACTGCCTTTTCTTTAATTCCTTTTTAAATAAAATATTAATCTAGTTTATTTTTGAGAAAATAACATGTTCACATGATTAAAAATTTTCAAGGTAAATTGTCTCTAGTGAGACCTCTTTCCTATGTCTGTTCCCCAGTCACTCAGTTTCCCATTCCCTTCTACCACCAAAGTTTCCATTTTCTTCTGCATCATTCCAGAGATAACGTGTGCCTTTATAAGTAAATATGTATATATATTGTTTCCCTCCACCTCTTTTTTACAATATTCTGCCCATTGCTTTTTTTCCTTTATAATATATCTTGGTGATCTTTTTATGTGATACATATCTTGCTCATTCTTTTATAGGTCTTCATAATATTCCATTGATGGATGTACTGTAATTTATTTGATTAATCCCCTATTGATGGATATTTGAGTTATTTCCAGTCTTTTGATATTACAAACAATGCTGCAGTGTGTAAGCCGAGACATATGTCATTTCTCACATGTGGGAAGATATCTATTGAATAAATTTCTGCCTTTTCATCTTTCACCAAAATTTCATTTTCACTTGATGAACAATATTTGCACCGGGAGTGCTCACTAAAACACTTTAATCTCTTGTCTGTTTGATATAAAAGACTCATTCATGTCATAGACTGAAACTACTTCCAAATTATATATTCCACATACTAACTTACACCAAAACTCTGTTGCCTGGCTAAGAACAATCATTTTCTTAGAGCTTCACTTGTATTGCCAGAACTAGCAACTGGGAGACACACACACACAAAATAATAACACCATTGA